>NC_088227.1:47628240-47775740 GCF_036934945.1 Oncorhynchus masou masou | reverse complement strand
GGGGTGAGACAGAGATGCAGCTTAAGCCCCACCTTCTTCAACATACAGTGCCTTGCGAAAGTATTCAGCCCCCTTGAACTTTGTGACCTTTTGCCACATTTCAGGCTTCAAACATAAAGACATAAAACTGTATTTTTTTTGTGAAGAATCAACAACAAGTGGGACACAATCATGAAGTGGAACGACATTTATTGGATATTTCAAACTTTTTTAACAAATCAGAAACTGAAAAATTGGGCGTGCAAAATTATTCAGCCCCCTTAAGTTAATACTTTGTAGCGCCACCTTTTGCTGCGATTACAGCTGTAAGTCGCTTGGGGTATGTCTCTATCAGTTTTGCACATCGAGAGACTGACATTTTTTCCCATTCCTCCTTGCAAAACAGCTCGAGCTCAGTGAGGTTGGCTGGAGAGCATTTGTGAACAGCAGTTTTCAGTTCTTTCCACAGATTCTCGATTGGATTCAGGTCTGGACTTTGACTTGGCCATTCTAACACCTGGATATATTTATTTTTGAACCATTCCATTGTAGATTTTGCTTTATGTTTTGGATCATTGTCTTGTTGGAAGACAAATATCCGTCCCAGTCTCAGGTCTTTTGCAGACTCCATGAAGTTTTCTTCCAGAATGGTCCTGTATTTGGCTCCATCCATCTTCCCATCAATTTTAACCATCTTCCCTGTCCCTGCTGAAAAAAAGCAGGCCCAAACCATGATGCTGCCACCACCATGTTTGACAGTGGGGATAGGGTGTTCAGTGTGATGAGCTGTGTTGCTTTTACGCCAAACATAATGTTTTGCATTGTTGCCAAAAAGTTCAATTTTGGTATCATCTGCCCAGAGCACCTTCTTCCACATGTTTGGTGTGTCTCCCAGGTGGCTTGTGGCAAACTTTAAACAACACTTTTTATGGATATCTTTAAGAAATGGCTTTCTTCTTGCCTCTCTTCCATAAAGGCCAGATTTGTGCAATATACGACTGATTGTTGTCCTATGGACAGAGTCTCCCACCTCAGCTGTAGATCTCTGCAGGTCATCCAGAGTGATCATGGGCCTCTTGGCTGCATCTCTGATCAGTCTTCTCCTTGTATGAGCTGAAAGTTTAGAGGGACGGCCAGGTCTTGGTAGATTTGCAGTGGTCTGATACTCCTTCCATTTCAATATTATCGCTTGCACACTGCTCCTTGGGATGTTTAAAGCTTGGGAAATCTTTTTGTATCCAAATCCGGCTTTAAACTTCTTCACAACAGTATCTCGGACCTGCCTGGTGTGTTCCTTGTTCTTCATGATGCTCTCTGCGCTTTTAACGGACCTCTGAGACTATCACAGTGCAGGTGCATTTATACGGAGACTTGATTACACACAGGCGGATTGTATTTATCATCATTAGTCATTTAGGTCAACATTGGATCATTCAGAGATCCTCACTGAACTTCTGGAGAGAGTTTGCTGCACTGAAAGTAAAGGGGCTGAATAATTTTGCACGCCCATTTTTTCAGTTTTTGATTTGTTAAAAAAGTTTGAAATATCCAATAAATGTCGTTCCACTTCATGATTGTGTCCCACTTGTTGTTGATTCTTCACAAAAAAATACAGTTTTATATCTTTATGTTTGAAGCCTGAAATGTTGCAAAAGGTCGCGAAGTTCAAGGGGGCCGAATACTTTCGCAAGGCACTGTATATATCAACGAATTGGTGAGGGCGCTAGAACAGTCTGCAGCACCTACTAGAATCTGAAGTCAAATGTCTACTGTTTGCTGATGATCTGGTGCCTCTGTCACCAACCAATGAGGGCCTACAGCAGCACCTAGATCTTCTGCACAGATTCTGTCAGACCTGGGCCCTGACAGTAAATCTCAGTTAGACCAAAATAATGGTGTTCCAAAAAAGGTCCAGTCGCCAGGACCACAAATACAAATTCCATCTAGACACCGTTGCCCTAGAGCACACAAAAAACTATACATACCTTGGCCTAAACATCAGTGCCACAGGTAACTTCCACAAAGCTTTGAATGCCTAGGATAGGATAAAGTAATCCTTCTCACCCCCCCCCTTAAATGATTTAGATGCACTATTGTAAAGTGGCTGTTCCACTGGATGTCATAAGGTGAATTCACCAATTTGTAAGTCGCTCTGGATAAGAGCGTCTGCCAAATGACTTAAATGTAATGTAAATGTAATGAGCTGAGAGACAAGGCAAGAATGGCCTTCTATGCCATCAAAGGGAATATAAAATTTGACATCCCAATTAGGATCTGGCAAAAAAATACTTGAATCAGTTATAGAACCCATTGCCCTTTATGGTTGTGAGGTCTGGGGTTCGCTCACCAACCAAGACTTCACAAAATGGGACAAACACCAAATTGAGACTCTGCATGTCGAATTCTGCAAATACATCCTCCGTGTACAATATAGAACACCAAATAATGTGTGCAAAGCGGAATTAGGCCAATACCTACTTATCAAAATCCAGAAAAGAGACGTTAAATTCTACAACCACCTAAAAGGAAGCGATTCCCAAACCTTCCACAACAAAGCCTTCACCTACAGAGAGATGAACCTGGAAAGAGTCCCCTAAGCAAGCTGGTCCTGGGGCTCTGTTCACAAACACAAACAGACCCCACAGAGCCCCAGGACAGATAAACACAGTTAGACCCAACCAAATCATGAGAAAACAAAAAGATAATTACTTGACACATTGGAAAGAATTAACAAAAAACGGAGCAAACTAGAATGCTGTTTGGCCCTAAACAGAGAGTACACAGCGGCAGAATACCTGACCACTGTGACTGACCCAGACTCAAGGAAAGCTTTGACTATGTACAGACTCAATGAGCATAGCCTTGCTATTGAGAAAGGCCGCCGGAGGCAGACATGGCTCTCAAGAGAAGACAGGCAATGTGCTCACTGCCCACAAAATGAGGTGGAAACTGAGTTGCACTTCCTAATCTCCTGCCAAATGTATGACCATATTAAAGACACATATTTCCCTCAGATTACACAGATACACAAAGAATTCGAAAACAAACCCGTTTTTTAGTCCCATGTCTACTTGGTGAAATACCACAGTGTGCATCACAGCAGCAAGATTTGTGACCTGTTTTCACAACAAAAAGGTCAACCAGTGAAGAATAAACAGCATTGTAAATACTTTAACCTTTTGTAAATAAATACTTTAACCATTTGTACATCGTTACAACACTGTATATATACATAATATGACATTTGAAATGGCTTTATTCTTTTGGAACTTCCGTGAGTGTGATGTTTACTGTTCATTTTTCATTTTATTTTATTATTTATTATTTCACATTTGTATAATATCTTCTCCACTTGCTTTGACAAGGTTAACATATGTTTCAAATGCCAATAAAACCCTAAAATTGAATTGAAATGGAATTGATTTTAATTGAGAGACAGAGAGAGATATCCTCAGGTTTAGAAACTGCTTCTGTTATGTGCTGTACTTCATGATGCGTTGTGTGCACATTGCAGTTGTGTGTGCATGTGTGTGGGTGTGTAGGTGCGTGCGTCCTGTGTGTGTGTGATTTTCCATGTCTGTGTGTGTGTGTTTCTGTGTTAGAGTTAGATGGTTAACCAGCACTACACCTTCCTAGCTTCTCTGATTCTGTCCTTTCCAGGAGCTCTCTTTACTACAAACCAACAGGGTGGCCTACATAATGAACCAACAGGGTGGCCTACATAATGAACCAACAGGGTGGCCTACATGATGAACCAACAGGGTGGCCTACATGATGAACCAACAGGGTGGCCTACATGATGAACCAACAGGGTGGCCTACATGACGAAACCAACAGGGTGGCCTATATGATGAAACCAACAGGGTGGCCTACATGATGAACCAACAGGGTGGCCTATATGATGAACCAACAGGGTGGCCTATATGATGGAAACAAAAAAGGGTTGCCTATATGATGAACCAACAGGGTGGCCTACATGACGAAACCAACAGGGTGGCCTACATGATGAACGAACAGGGTGGCCTACATGATGAAACCAACAGGGTGGCCTACATGATGAAACCAACAGGGTGACCTACATGATGAAACCAACATTGTGACCTACATGATGAAACCAACAGGGTGACCTACATGATGAAACCAACAGGGTGACCTACATGATGAAACAACAGGGTGGCCTACATGATGAAACCAACAGGGTGATCTACATGATGAAACCAACATTGTGACCTACATGATGAAACCAACAGGGTGACCTACATGATGAAACCAACAGGGTGGCCTACATGATGAACCAACAGGGTTTTCTACATGATGAAACCAACAGGGTGGCCTACATGATGAACCAACAGGGTGGCCTATATGATGGAAACAACATGGTGGCCTACATAATGAAACAAACAGAGTGGCCTACATGATGAACCAACAGGGTGAACTATATGAAGGAAACCAAAAGGGTTGCCTACATGATGAAACCAACAGGGTGGACTACATGATGAACCAACACAGTGGCCTACATGATGAAAACAACAGGGTGGGCTACATGATGAACCAACAGGGTGGCCTACATGATGAAACGAACAGGGTGGCCTACATGATGAACCAACAGGGTGTCCTACATGATGAAACCAACAAGGTGGCCTACATGATGGAAACCAAAAGGCTTGCCTACATGATGAAACCAACATTGTGACCTACATGATGAAACCAACATTGTGACCTATATGATGAAACCACCAGGGTGTCCTGCATAATGAAACCAACAGGGTGACCTACATGATGAAACCAACATTGTGACCTACATGATGAAACCAACAGGGTGGCCTACATGATGAAACCAACTGGGTGACCTACATGATGAAACAACAGGGTGGCCTACATGATGAAACCAACAGGGTGGCCTACATGATGAAACCAACATTGTGACCTACATGATGAAACCAACAGGGTAACCTACATGATGAAACCAACATTGTGACCTACATGATGAAACCAATAGGGTGGCCTACATGATGAACCAACAGGGTGGCCTGCATGATGAACCAACAGGGTGGCCTACATGATGAAACCAACAAGGTGGCCTACATGATGAACCAACCGGGTGGCATATATGATGGAAACCAAAAGGGTTGCCTACTTGATGAAACCAACAGGGTGGCCTACATGATGAACCAACACAGTGGCCTACATGATGAAACCATCAGGGTGGTCTATATGATGAAACCAACATGGTGGCATACATGATGAACCAACAGGGTGACCTACATGATGAAACCAACAGGGTGGCCTACATGATGAAACCAACAGGTTGGCCTACATGATGAAACTAACATTGTGGCTTACATGATGAAACTATCAGGGTGGTCAACATGATGAAACCAATAGGGTGGCCTACATGATGAAACCAAAAGGGTTGCCTACATGATGAACCAACAGGGTAGCCTATATGATGAACCAATAGGGTGGCCTACATTATGAAACCATTAAGGTGGCCAACATTATGAACCAACAGGGTGGCCTATGTGATGAACCAACAGGGTAAACTACATGATGAACCAACAGAGTGGCCTACATGATGAAACAAACAGAGTGGCCTACATGATAATCCAACAGGGTGGCCTACATGATGAACTGACAGGGTGACCTACATAATGAAACCAACAGGGTGGCCTACATGATGAAACCAACATGGTGGCCCACATGATGAAACCAACAGGGTGGCCTACATGATGAACCAACAGGGTAACCTACATGATGATACCAGCAGGGTGGCCTACATGATGAACCAACAGGGTGACCTACATGAAGAAACCAACATGGTGGCCTACATGATGAACCAACAGGGGGCCTTCATGATGAAACCAACAGGGTTTTCTACATGATGAAACCAACAGGGTCGCCAACATGATGAACCAACAGGGTGGCCTACATGATGAACCAACAGGGCGGCCTTCGTAATGAAACCAACAGGCTGGCCTACATGATGAACCAACAAGGTGGCCTATATGATGGAAACCAAAAGGGTTGACTACATGATGAAACCAACAGGGTGGCCTACATGATGAACCAACAGGGTGGACTATATGATGAATCCAACAGGGTGGCCTCCATGATGAAACCAACAGGGTGACCTACATGATGAAACCAACAGGGTGGCCTACATGATGAACCAACAGGGAAACCTACATGATGATACCAACAGAGTGGCCTATATGATGAAACCAACAGGGTGGCCTACATGATTTAAACTAACAGAGTGGCATAGATGATGGAAACCAAAAGGGTTGCCTACATGATGAAACCAACATTGTGGCCAACATGATGAAACCAACAGGGTGGCCTATATGATGAAACCAACAGGTTGGCCTACATGATGAAACCAACAGGGTGGCCTATATGATGGAAACCAAAAGGGTTGCCTACATGATGAACCAACAGTGTGCCCTACATGATGAACCAACAGGGCTGCCTTCGTGATGAAACCAACAGGGTGGCCTACATGATGAACCAACATGGTGGCCTATATGATGGAAACCAAAAGGGTTGCCTACATGATGAAACCAACAGGGTGGCCTACATGATGAACCAACAGGGTGGCCAATATGATGAAACCAACATGGTGGCCAACGTGATGAAACCAACAGGGTGGCCTACGTGATGAAACCAACAGGGTGGCCAACATGATGAACCAACATGGTGGCCTACATGATGAACCAACAGGGTGGCCTACATGATGAAACCAACAGGGTGGCCTACATGATGAACCAACAGAGTGGCCCACATGATGAAACCAACAGGGTGGCCCACATGATGAAACCAATAGGGTGGCCTATATGATGAAACCATCAGTGTGGTCTACATGATGAACCAACAGGGTGGCCTATATGATGGAAACCAAAAGGGTTGCCTACATGATGAAACCAACAGGGTGGCCTACATGATGAACCAACAGGGTGGCCTGTGTGATGAAACCAACATGGTGGCCTACATGATGAACCAACAGGGTGGCCTACATGATGAAACCAACAGGGTGGCCTACATGATGAAACCAACAGGGTGGCCTACATGATGAAACCAACAGGGTGGCTTACATGATGAAACCAACAGTGTGGTCTACATGATGAACCAACAGGGTTGCCTACATGATGAACCAACAGGGTTTTCTACATGATGAACCAACAAGGAAACCTACAAGATGATACCAACAGAGTGGCCTATATGATGAAACCAACAGGGTGGCCTACATGATGAACCAACAGGGAAACCTACATGATGATACCAACAGAGTGGCCTATATGATGAAACCAATAGTTGGCCTACATGATGAAACAAACAGGGTGGGCTACATGATGAAAACAACAGGGTGGCCTACATTATGAAACAAACAGGGTGGCTTACATGATGAACCAACAGGGTGGCCTACATTATGAACCAACAGGGTTTTCTACATGATGAAACCATCAAGGTGGCCAACATGATGAACCAACAGGGTGGCCTACATGATGAACCAACAGGGAAACCTACATGATGAACCAACAAGGTGGCCTATATGATGGAAACCAAAAGGGTTGCCTACATGATGAAACCAACAGGGTGGCCTACATGATGAACCAACAGGGTGGCCAATATGATGAAACCAACATGGTGGCCAACGTGATGAAACCAACAGGGTGGCCTACGTGATGAAACCAACAGGGTGGCCAACATGATGAACCAACATGGTGGCCTACATGATGAACCAACAGGGTGGCCTATATGATGGAAACCAAAAGGGTTACCTACATGATGAAACCAACAGGGTGGCCTACATGATGAACCAACAGAGTGGCCCACATGATGAAACCAACAGGGTGGCCCACATGATGAAACCAATAGGGTGGCCTATATGATGAAACCATCAGTGTGGTCTACATGATGAACCAACAGGGTGGCCTATATGATGGAAACCAAAAGGGTTGCCTACATGATGAAACCAACAGGGTGGCCTACATGATGAACCAACAGGGTGGCCTGTGTGATGAAACCAACATGGTGGCCTACATGATGAACCAACAGGGTGGCCAAAATGATGATACCAACAGGGTGTCCTACATGATGAAATCAAAAGGGTGGCCTACATGATGAAACCAACAGGGTGGCTTACATGATGAAACCAACAGGGTGGCCTACATGATGAACCAACAGGGTTGCCTACATGATGAACCAACAGGGTTTTCTACATGATGAACCAACAAGGAAACCTACATGATGATACCAACAGAGTGGCCTATATGATGAAACCAACAGGGTGGCCTACATGATGAACCAACAGGGAAACCTACATGATGATACCAACAGAGTGGCCTATATGATGAAACCAATAGGGTGGCCTACATGATGAAACAAACAGGGTGGGCTACATGATGAAAACAACAGGGTGGCCTACATTATGAACCAACAGGGTGGCCTACATTATGAACCAACAGGGTTTTCTACATGATGAAACCATCAAGGTGGCCAACATGATGAACCAACAGGGTGGCCTACATGATGAACCAACAGGGAAACCTACATGATGATGCCAACAGAGTGGCCTATATGATGAAACCAACAGGGAGGCCTACATGATGAAACCAACAGGGTGTGCTTCATGATGAAACCAACAGGGTGGCCTACATGATGAAACCAACAGGGTGGCCTACATGATGAACCAACAGGTTTCTACATGATGAAACCATCAAGGTGGCCAACATGATGAACCAACAGGGTAGCCTACATGATGAACCAACAGGGAAACCTACATGATGATACCAACAGAGTGGCCTATATGATGAAACCAACACGGTGGCCTACATGATGAAACCAACAGGGTGGCCTATATGATGAAACCAACAGGGTTTTCTACATGATGAAACCAACAGGGTGGCCTAGATGATGGAAACCAACAGTGTGGCCAATATGATGAATCCAACAGGGTGGCCTACATGATGAAACCAACAGGATGGCCTACATGATGAAACCAACAGGGTTGCCTACATGAAGAAACCAACTGGTGTTTCGACATGATGAAACCATCAAGGTTGGCCAACATGATGAACCAACAGGGTGGCCTACATGATGAACCAACAGGGAAACCTACATGATATTACCAATAGAGTGGCCTACATGATGAAACCACCAGGGTGGCCTACATGATGAACCAACAGGGAAACCTACATGATATTACCAACAGGATGGCCTACATGATGAAACCAACAGGGTGGCCAACATGATGATACCAACAGGGTGTCCTACATGATGAAACCAACAGGGTGGCCTACATGATGAAACAAACAAGGAAACCAATATGATGATACCAACAGAGTGGCCTATATGATGAAACCAACAGGGTGGCCTACATGATTTAAACTAACAGAGTGGCATAGATGATGGAAACCAAAAGGGTTGTCTACATGATGAAACCAACATTGTGGCCAACATGATGAAACCAACAGGGTGGCCTATATGATGAAACCAACAGGTTGGCCTACATGATGAAACCAACAGGGTGGCCTATATGATGGAAACCAAAAGGGTTGCCTACATGATGAACCAACAGTGTGCCCTACATGATGAACCAACAGGGCGGCCTTCGTGATGAAACCAACTGGGTGGTCTACATGATGAACCAACAAGGTGGCCTATATGATGGAAACCAAAAGGGTTGCCTACATGATGAAACCAACAGGGTGGCCTACATGATGAACCAACAGGGTGGCCAATATGATGAAACCAACATGGTGGCCAACGTGATGAAACCAACAGGGTGGCCTACGTGATGAAACCAACAGGGTGGCCAACATGATGAACCAACATGGTGGCCTACATGATGAACCAACAGGGTGGCCTATATGATGGAAACCAAAAGGGTTACCTACATGATGAAACCAACAGGGTGGCCTACATGATGAACCAACAGAGTGGCCCACATGATGAAACCAACAGGGTGGCCCACATGATGAAACCAATAGGGTGGCCTATATGATGAAACCATCAGTGTGGTCTACATGATGAACCAACAGGGTGGCCTATATGAAGGAAACCAAAAGGGTTGCCTACATGATGAAACCAACAGGGTGGCCTACATGATGAACCAACAGGGTGGCCTGTGTGATGAAACCAACATGGTGGCCTACATGATGAACCAACAGGGTGGCCAAAATGATGATACCAACAGGGTGTCCTACATGATGAAATCAAAAGGGTGGCCTACATGATGAAACCAACAGGGTGGCTTACATGATGAAACCAACAGGGTGGCCTACATGATGAACCAACAGGGTTGCCTACATGATGAACCAACAGGGTTTTCTACATGATGAACCAACAAGGAAACCTACATGATGATACCAACAGAGTGGCCTATATGATGAAACCAACAGGGTGGCCTACATGATGAACCAACAGGGAAACCTACATGATGATACCAACAGAGTGGCCTATATGATGAAACCAATAGTTGGCCTACATGATGAAACAAACAGGGTGGGCTACATGATGAAAACAACAGGGTGGCCTACATTATGAAACAAACAGGGTGGCTTACATGATGAACCAACAGGGTGGCCTACATTATGAACCAACAGGGTTTTCTACATGATGAAACCATCAAGGTGGCCAACATGATGAACCAACAGGGTGGCCTACATGATGAACCAACAGGGAAACCTACATGATGATGCCAACAGAGTGGCCTATATGATGAAACCAACAGGGAGGTCTACATGATGAAACCAACAGGGTGTGCTTCATGATGAAACCAACAGGGTGGCCTACATGATGAAACCAACAGGGTGGCCTACATGATGAACCAACAGGGTTGCCTACATGATGAACCAACAGGGTTTTCTACATGATGAACCAACAAGGAAACCTACATGATGATACCAACAGAGTGGCCTATATGATGAAACCAACACGGTGGCCTACATGATGAAACCAACAGGGTGGCCTATATGATGAAACCAACAGGGTTTTCTACATGATGAAACCAACAGGGTGGCCTAGATGATGGAAACCAACAGTGTGGCCAATATGATGAAACCAACATAGTGGCCTACATGTTGAACCAACAGGGTGGCCTATATGATGAATCCAACAGGGTGGCCTACATGATGAAACCAACAGGATGGCCTACATGATGAAACCAACAGGGTTGCCTACATGAAGAAACCAACTGGTGTTTCGACATGATGAAACCATCAAGGTTGGCCAACATGATGAACCAACAGGGTGGCCTACATGATGAACCAACAGGGAAACCTACATGATATTACCAATAGAGTGGCCTACATGATGAAACCACCAGGGTGGCCTACATGATGAACCAACAGGGGGGCCTATATGATGAAACCAACAGGGTTTTCTACATGATGATACCAACAGGGTGGCCAACATGATGATACCAACAGGGTGTCCTACATGATGAAACCAACAGGGTGGCCTACATGATGAAACGAACAAGGAAACCAATATGATGATACCAACAGAGTGGCCTATATGATGAAACCAACAGGGTGGCCTACATTATGCTGACCTCTGTATGATGCTGTGTGTGTGTGTGTGTGTGTGTGTGTGTGTGTGTGTGTGTGTGTGTGTGTGTGTGTGTGTGTCTGTACTGACCTGTGTATGATGCAGTGTTTGTGTGTGTGTGTGTGTGTGTGTGTGTGTGTGTGTGTGTGTGTGTGCATGTGTGTGTGTCTGTACTGACTTGTGTATGATGCCATGTGTGTGTGTACTGACCTGTGTGTGTGTGTGTGTACTGACCTGTGTAAGATGCCGTGTGTATGTACTGACCTGTGTATGATGCCGTGCGTGCGTGCGTGTGCGTGTGTGTGTGTGTGTGTGTGTGTGTGTGTGTGTGTGTGTGCTGACCTGTGTATGATGCCGTGTGTGTGTAGGTGCTCCACAGCTGAGAGGATCTGTCGTGTGTATCTCCTGACTTCTCTCTCCTCCAGACGTTTCTTCTCACAGATTCGGTCCATCAGATCTCCTCCAACACACAGCTCCATCGCCATGTAGTAACTGTTCTCTGTCTCCAGGGTCTGAGGGGAGAGAGAGGGAGAGACTGTGTGTGGGTGTCTACGTGGCTGTGTGTGTGTGTGTGTGTGTGTAGGTGTGTCGCTGTGTGTGTGTATTTGTGTGGCTGTGTGTGTGTGTAGTTGTGTGTGTGTGTGTGTGTGTGTGTGTGTAGGTGTGTGGCTGTGTGTGTGTAGTTGTGTGGTTGTGTGTGTGTGTGTAGTTGTGTGCCTGTGTGTGTGTGTGTGGTTGTGTGGCTGTGTGTGTTTGTGTAGTTGTGTGGTTGTGTGTGCGTGTAGTTGTGTGGCTGTGGGTGTGTATGTAGTTGTGTGGCTGTGTGTGTGTGTGTAGTTGTGTGGCTATGTGTGTGTGTAGTTTTGTGGCTGTGTGTGTGTTGTTGGGTGTGTGTGTGTGTGTGTGTGTAGGTGTGTGGCTGTGTGTGTGTACGTAGTTGTGTGTGTGTGTGTGTGTGTGGTTGTGTGGCTGTGTGTGTTTGTGTAGTTGTGTGGTTGTGTGTGTAGTTGTGTGGCTGTGTGTGTGTAGTTGTGTGGTTGTGTGTGTGTAGTTGTGTGGCTGTGCGTGTGTATGTAGTTGTGTGTGTGTGTGTGTGTGTGTGTGTGTGTGTGGCTGTGTGTGTTTGTGTAGTTATGTGGTTGTGTGTGTGTGCGGTTGTGTGGCTGTGTGTGTGTATAGTTGTGTGGCTGTGTTTGTGTTGTTGTGTGGCTGTGTGTAGTTGTGTGGTTGTGTGTGCGTGTAGTTGTGTGGCTGTGCGTGTGTATGTACATTTACATTACATTTAAATCATTTGGCAGACGCTCTTATCCAGAGCGACTTACAAATTGGTGAATTCACCTTAGTTGTGTGGCTGTGTTTGTGTGTGTGGTTGTGTGGCTGTGTGTGTTTGTGTAGTTATGTGGTTGTGTGTGTGTGTAGTTGTGTGGCTGTGTGTGTGTGTAGTTGTGTGGTTGTGTGTTTGTGTAGTTGTGTGTGTGTGTGGTTGTGTGGCTGTGTGTGTTTGTGTAGTTGTGTGGTTGTGTGTGTGTGTAGTTGAGTGGCTGTGTTTGTGTGTGTGTATCTTACCTCCAGTAGAATTACTATATGAGGATGCCTGACCATCTGGTGAATACGAGGTTCTCTCTTCATATTCTTTAGAACGTATGAGTCCTGCCTCGCCTTCTTCTTATCAATCACCTTGATGGCCACCTGACACAACACAGTCAACACAACACAGTCAAAACAACACAGTCAATGCAATACAGTCAACACAGTCAACACAACACAGTCAATAAAATACAGTCAACACAGTCAACACAACACTTTCAATACAATACATTCAACACAGTCAATACAACACAGTCAAAACAACACAGTCAATGCAATACAGTCAACACAGTCAACACAACACAGTCAAAACAACTCAGTCAATGCAATACAGTCAACACAGTCAATACAACACAGTCAATACAACAGTCAATACAACACAGTCAATACAACACAGTCAACACAACACTGTCAACACAACACTGTCAAACACAACACAGTCAATACAACACAGTCAATACAACACAGTCTATATAACACAGTCAAAACAACACAGTCAATACAACATAGTCAATACAACACAGTCAATACAACAGTCAATACAACATCGTCAATACAACAGTCAATAAATCACAGTCAAAACAACACAATCAATACTACATAGTTAATACAACACAGTCAATACAACACAGTCAATACAACACAGTCAATACAACACAGTCGGTACAACACAGTCGGTACAACACAGTCGATACAACACAGTCGATACAACACAGTCGATACAACACAGTCGATACAACACAGTCGATACAACACAGTCAATACAACACAGTCAATACAACACAGTCTATATAACACAGTCAATACAACACAGTCAATACAACACAGTCACTACAACACAGTACAACACAGTCAATAAAGGTATAAACCAAGCCTCCAGATCTAGTTGAACCAGCTGTAATAGACGTTCAAATGAACAAGACTGAAGTAGAAAAAAACATCTGAGGTCATCGCTATGGAGACCAGGTCACATACACAGACTAGTGGTTAGAGACTCACTGAACCGTGACACCATCCCAGAACCCCTCTGCAGGGTAGTCTAGCGGTTAGAGACTTCCTGATCCACACCACCATCCCAGAACCCCTCTGCAGGGTAGTCTAGTGGTTAGAGACTTCCTGATCCACACCACCATCCCAGAACCCCTCTGCAGGGTAGTCTAGTGGTTAGAGACTTCCTGATCCACACCACCATCCCAGAACCCCTCTGCAGGCTAGTCTAGTGGTTAGAGACTTCCTGATCCACACCACCATCCCAGAACCCCTCTGCAGGGTAGTCTAGTGGTTAGAGACTTCCTGATCCACACCACCATCCCAGAACCCCTCTGCAGGGTAGTCTAGCGGTTAGAGACTTCCTGATCCACACCACCATCCCAGAACCCCTCTGCAGGGTAGTCTAGCGGTTAGAGACTTCCTGATCCACACCACCATCCCAGAACCCCTCTGCAGGGTAGTCTAGTGGTTAGAGACTTCCTGATCCACACCACCATCCCAGAACCCCTCTGCAGGGTAGTCTAGTGGTTAGAGACTTCCTGATCCACACCACCATCCCAGAACCCCTCTGCAGGCTAGTCTAGCGGTTAGAGACTTCCTGATCCACACCACCATCCCAGAACCCCTCTGCAGGGTAGTCTAGTGGTTAGAGACTTCCTGATCCACACCACCATCCCAGAACCCCTCTGCAGGGTAGTCTAGTGGTTAGAGACTTCCTGATCCACACCACCATCCCAGAACCCCTCTGCAGGGTAGTCTAGTGGTTAGAGACTTCCTGATCCACACCACCATCCCAGAACCCCTCTGCAGGCTAGTCTAGTGGTTAGAGACTTCCTGATCCACACCACCATCCCAGAACCCCTCTGCAGGGTAGTCTAGTGGTTAGAGACTTCCTGATCCACACCACCATCCCAGAACCCCTCTGCAGGCTAGTCTAGCGGTTAGAGACTTCCTGATCCACACCACCATCCCAGAACCCCTCTGCAGGGTAGTCTAGCGGTTAGAGACTTCCTGATCCACACCACCATCCCAGAACCCCTCTGCAGGGTAGTCTAGCAGTTAGAGACTTCCTGATCCACACCACCATCCCAGAACCCCTCTGCAGGGTAGTCTAGCGGTTAGAGACTTCCTGATCCACACCACCATCCCAGAACCCCTCTGCAGGGTAGTCTAGTGGTTAGAGACTTCCTGATCCACACCACCATCCCAGAACCCCTCTGCAGGGTAGTCTAGTGGTTAGAGACTTCCTGATCCACACCACCATCCCAGAACCCCTCTGCAGGGTAGTCTAGTGGTTAGAGACTTCCTGATCCACACCACCATCCCAGAACCCCTCTGCAGGGTAGTCTAGTGGTTAGAGACTTCCTGATCCACACCACCATCCCAGAACCCCTCTGCAGGGTAGTCTAGTGGTTAGAGACTTCCTGATCCACACCACCATCCCAGAACCCCTCTGCAGGGTAGTCTAGTGGTTAGAGACTTCCTGATCCACACCACCATCCCAGAACCCCTCTGCAGGCTAGTCTAGTGGTTAGAGACTTCCTGATCCACACCACCATCCCAGAACCCCTCTGCAGGGTAGTCTAGTGGTTAGAGACTTCCTGATCCACACCACCATCCCAGAACCCCTCTGCAGGGTAGTCTAGTGGTTAGAGACTTCCTGATCCACACCACCATCCCAGAACCCCTCTGCAGGGTAGTCTAGCGGTTAGAGACTTCCTGATCCACACCACCATCCCAGAACCCCTCTGCAGGGTAGTCTAGTGGTTAGAGACTTCCTGATCCACACCACCATCCCAGAACCCCTCTGCAGGGTAGTCTAGTGGTTAGAGACTTCCTGATCCACACCACCATCCCAGAACCCCTCTGCAGGGAAGTCTAGTGGTTAGAGACTTCCTGATCCACACCACCATCCCAGAACCCCTCTGCAGGGTAGTCTAGTGGTTAGAGACTTCCTGATCCACACCACCATCCCAGAACCCCTCTGCAGGGTAGTCTAGTGGTTAGAGACTTCCTGATCCACACCACCATCCCAGAACCCCTCTGCAGGGTAGTCTAGTGGTTAGAGACTTCCTGATCCACACCACCATCCCAGAACCCCTCTGCAGGGTAGTCTAGTGGTTAGAGACTTCCTGATCCACACCACCATCCCAGAACCCCTCTGCAGGGTAGTCTAGTGGTTAGAGACTTCCTGATCCACACCACCATCCCAGAACCCCTCTGCAGGCTAGTCTAGTGGTTAGAGACTTCCTGATCCACACCACCATCCCAGAACCCTCTGCAGGGAAGTCTAGTGGTTAGAGACTTCCTGATCCACACCACCATCCCAGAACCCCTCTGCAGGGTAGTCTAGTGGTTAGAGACTTCCTGATCCACACCACCATCCCAGAACCCCTCTGCAGGGTAGTCTAGTGGTTAGAGACTTCCTGATCCACACCACCATCCCAGAACCCCTCTGCAGGGTAGTCTAGTGGTTAGAGACTTCCTGATCCACACCACCATCCCAGAACCCCTCTGCAGGGTAGTCTAGTGGTTAGAGACTTCCTGATCCACACCACCATCCCAGAACCCCTCTGCAGGGTAGTCTAGTGGTTAGAACGGCCGGAAATAGAAAGGTTGCTAATCGAATCCCCGAGCTGACAACGTTCTGCCTCTGAACAAGGCAGTTCACCCACTGTTCCTTAACTGTCATTAACAATAAGAATTTGTTCTAAACTGACTTGCCTAGTTAAATACAGGTCAAATAAAACAAACGTGAAAAAGTACCTTCTCTCCTGTGCTGATGTGTAGCCCCTCCATGACCTTAGCGAAGGAGCCCTTGTTGATCATCTTCCCCACCAGATAGGAGCCCACCCGTTTGGAGTGAGGGAAGCTCCTCAGAAGCTCCCTGGGGACCTTCAGACAGGAGTGGGCATGTCGCTCTCTACCCAGCCCAGAGGCCTCCAACTGGCTCACAATGCCACCACACTCCCCCTCACCCACCACACCTCCACCCTCCACATACTCTGCCTTTGTTGCTGATGGCATTAGGGCCTGTACATAAGCTCATATACGCTCATACACTTCCACACACACACACAACCGTACACACAGACACTCATGTACGCACGCCAGTCCCACACACAAACACACTTTCCTCTCAACAGTCACGCAGCACATCTCTCTCACACTCAGACACCGAGCAAGAAGAGGAGCTGGTGGAATGAAGGAATAGAGGTGTTCTTCTTCTCTACAGGTGAGAGTCTCTTAGTTCCAGCAGGAAAATATCCTTCGCTTCCAATTCCAATCTCCTCTTTATCAGGTGCAGCTCTCGCCGATGAAGCGCTCTGTCTCTCTCTCTCTCTCTGTCAACTGTCTCTGCTCTCTCTCTCTCTCACTCTCTCTCTCTCTCTGTCAACTGTCTCTGCTCTCTCTCTCTCTCTCTCTCTCTCTCTCACTCTCTCTCTCTCCGTCAACTGTCTCTGCTCTCTCTCTCTCTCTCTCTCTCGATCTCCCTCTCTCTCTCTCTCTCTGGCAGTTAGTGGATGCTCCTAGGTCACAGCCGGAGACACCCTACACCGTAATTACCCCCCTACACATACACAGGCACACACACACACGCACACACACACATACATATATACACACACATTTGCTCTCTCTCTCTCTCTCTCTCTCTCTGACTCCCCCTCTCTATCTCTCTCTCTCTCTCTGTCTATCTCTCTCCCTCTCTCTCGCTCTCCCTCTCTCTCTCTCTGTCTCTCACTTTTACTCCAGGAGCCCTACACGTAACAAACAGGTGTTACAGCCTTGGTGTTGGTGTGTGTGGTGTGTGTTGTGTGGTGTGTGTGTCATTGTGCAGCAGACAGAATCTGGGGTTATAGGTGACTGTTTACCACTCCCCTCAGTCTGAAATTGGAGATCGAGAGAGAGAGAACAGTATGATAGATAGATAGATAGACAGCCAGCCAGCTAGCCAGCCAGACAGACAGACGGACAAACAGCCAGCCAGCCAGCCAGCTAGCCAGCCAGACAGACAGACGGACAAACAGCCAGCCAGCCAGCCAGCCAGCCAGCCAGCCAGCCAGACAGACAGACGGACAAACAGCCAGCCAGCCAGCCAGCCAGACAGACAGACAGACAGACGGACAAACAGCCAGCCAGCCAGCCAGCCAGCCAGCCAGCCAGACAGACAGACGGACAAACAGCCAGCCAGCCAGCCAGCCAGCCAGCCAGACAGACAGACGGACAAACAGCCAGCCAGCTAGCCAGACAGACAGACGGACAAACAGCCAGCCAGCCAGCCAGCCAGCCAGCCAGCCCTTACTCAGCCTGGAACTGTGTTGGCTACTTTGAAGAATCTCAAATATAAAATATATACACTTCTACCAGCTGGTCGGCGCATGGTCTGAGGATACGGCTCGGGATGCCTTCTGGGCCGGCAGCCTTGCGAGGGTTAACACGTTTAAATGTTTTACTCACGTTGGCTGCCGTTGAATTGCGACTCTACTTTACTACTGCCGTTGAATTGCGACTCTACTTTACTACTGCCGTTGAATTGCGACTCTACTTTACTACTGCCGTTGAATTGCGACTCTACTTTGTCTTTATACTGACGCTTCGCTTGTTTTTCTTGCGGAGGGAATAGCTACACTGTTTGTATTCGGTCATGTTTCCGGTCACCTTGCCCTGATTAAAAGCAGTGGTTCCCGCTTTCAGTTTTGAGCAAATGCTGCCATCAATCCACGGTTTCTGGTTGGGGAATCCAATTGGTCGGACCAGCGTTGAACAGACCTGAGCACGGGCATTTCCTGTTTTAGTTTCTGTCTATAGGCTTGAAGCAACAAAATGGAGTCATGGTCAGATTTTTTACTGTATATTTTTTATTTCACCTTTATTTAACCAGGTAGGCAAGTTGAGAACAAGTTCTCATTTACAATTGCGACCTGGCCAAGATAAAGCAAAGCAGTTCGACACAAACAATGACACAGTTACACATGGAGTAAAATGAACATACAGTCAATAATATAGTATAAACAAGTCTATATACGATGTGAGCAAATGAGGTGAGATAAGGGAGGTAAAGGCAAAAAAAGGCCATGGTGGCAAAGTAAATACAAAATAGCAAGTAAAACACTGGAATGGTAGATTTGCAGTGGAAGAATGTGCAAAGTAGAAATAAAAATAATGGCGTGCAAAGGAGCAGAATAAATAAATAAATTAAATACAGTAGGGAAAGAGGTAGTTGTTTGGGCTAAATTATAGGTGGGCTATGTACAGGTGCAGTAATCTTTGAGCTGCTCTGAAAGTTGGTGCTTAAAGCTAGTGAGGGAGATAAGTGCTTCCAGTTTCAGAGATTTTTGTAGTTCGTTCCAATCATTGGCAGCAGAGAACTGGAAGGAGAGGCGGCCAAAGAAATAATTGGTTTTGGGGGTGACGAGAGATATACCTGATGGAGCGTGTGCTACAGGTGGGAGATGCTATGGTGACCAGCGAGCTGAGATAAGGGGGGACATAACCTAGCAGGGTCTTGTAGATGACATGGAGCCAGTGAGTTTGACGACGAGTATGAAGCGAGGGCCAGCCAACGAGAGCGTACAGGTCGCAATGGTGGGTAGCATATGGGGCTTTGTTGACAAAATAGATAGATTGTGATAGATTGCACTGTGATAGACTGCATCCAATTTGTTGAGTAGGGTATTGGAGGCTATTTTGTAAATGACATCGCCGAAGTCGAGGATTGGTAGGATGGTCAGTTTTACAAGGGTATGTTTGGCAGCATGAGTGAAGGATGCTTTGTTGTGAAAAAGGAAGCCAATTCTAGATTTAACTTTGGATTGGAGATGTTTGATATGGGTATGGAAGGAGAGTTTACAGTCTAACCAGACACCTAAGTATTTGTAGTTGTCCACGTATTCTAAGTCAGAGCCGTCCAGAGAGTGATGTTGGACAGGAGGGCAGGTGCAGGTAGCGATCGGTTGAAGAGCATGCATTTAGTTTTACTTGTATTTAAGAGCAATTGGAGGCCATGGAAGGAGAGTTGTATGGCATTGAAGCTTGCCTGGAGGGTTGTTAACACAGTGTCCAAAGTAGGGCCAGAAGTATACAGAATGGTGTCGTCTGCGTAGAGGTGGATCAGAGACTCACCAGCAGCAAGAGCGACATCATTGATGTTTACAGAGAAGAGAGTCGGTCCGGACGGATTTGCCAAAAGGAGGGCGAGGGAGGGCTTTGTATGCATCGCAGAAGTTAGAGTAGCAATGATCCAGAATTTTGCCAGTCCGGTTCGCGCATTCGATATGCTGATAAGATTTAGGGAGCATTGTTTTCAGATTAGCCTTGTTAAAATCTCCAGCTACAATAAATGCAGCCTCGGGATATGTGGTTTCCAGTTTACATAGAGTCCAATAAAGTTCTTTCAGGGCGATCGAGGTGTCGAGGTGTCTGCATGGGGGGGAATATCCACGAATGTGATTATAATCGAGAAGTATTCCCTTGATAGATACTGCAGTCGGCATTTCATTGTAAGGAATTTTAGGTCAGGTGAACTAAAGGACTTGAGTTCCTGTATGTTATGATCACACCACGACTCGTTAATCATAATGCATACACCCCCACCCTTCTTCTTACCAGAGAGATGTTTGTTTCTGTCGGCGCGATGTGTGAAGAAACCGGGTGGCTGTACCGACTCTGATAACGTATCCCGAGTGAGCCATGTTTCCATGAAACAGAGAATGTTACAAACTCTGATGTCTCCCTGGAAGGCAACCCTTGCTCGGATTTTGTCTACCTTGTTGTCAAGACACTGGACATTGGCGAGTAGTATGCTCGGGAGTGGTGAGCGATGTGTCCATCTACGGAGCCTGACCAGATAACCGCTCCGTCTGCCCCTTCTGCGGCGCTGTTGTTTTGGGTCGCCTACTGGAATCCGAATCATTGTCCTGATGGTCCAATCAGAGGATCCGCTTCTGGAAAGTCCTATTCTTGGTTGTGATGTTGGTGAGTTGACATCTCTCTGATATCCAATAGTTCTTCCCGGCTGTATGTAATACGACTTAAGATGTCCTCTGGTAACAATGTAAGAAATATAAAATATAAATAAAAAAACGAAATACTACAAAGTTTCCTAAGAACGCGAAGCGAGGCGACCATCTCTGTCGGTGTCATCATGAAATAAGGTTTAATTCTTCACATTGTCCATCCGGCAATCTAAATAAGCAATAAGAGTCCAAGAAGATGGTCATTGTCATCAAGCTGTGTCCTCCGATGCAAACAAATCGAAGGCAGTTCTGGAATGCCTTGGCTGTAAACAGCATTGCTGAGGATGAGGAGTGATATGTAAGAGGTATGGAAGAGCACTGAAGAAGTTTTACTTAAAAATGAAATTAAAGTTCTGGTTCAGCATGTGAATGAAGAAGGAGCTGGATTAGTTCATTTTGCCAAATTTGTACTTTCTCTGCATTCCAATTTCTTACATATTTTATTTGATTGATGAGTTCTTAAGTTCGCTTTTTTGACTCAAATTCACATGACTTGAGGAGCGGAAGACCAGTAAATAACGTTTCAACTGCGATGTGAGTGGTAATGGCGTTGGCTCCAGTTCAACAGAGTCTCAATCCTCGCAGATCTTCAGAACCTCCGAACGGTTCTGGTATTGGAAATAACAGCTACGAGCCACTCAGCTCCAAACTGCCATCGATGCTGCTCTGGACCCCTTCTCCGCCATCCTGGATGGTGTCCGAGCGTCTGTGGATGAATTGACAGCTTTGAACTGTGTGACTACAGCAACTGCATAGTAGCACTTGAGAAAACAGTCGGCCGTCTGAGCTCCGAAAACCAAAAGCAAACAAGACCGATGACTTGGAATCCCATTCTCTCCGTTGCAATCTTCGGGTTGTTGGTATACCAGAAAAACTTGAAGCACTTAACTTAACTCAGTTAAGTTCATGTCAGACTTCTTCGCGGAGGTGCTGGGTCCGGCCAGAGTTCCATCACCTCTGAAGCTGGACAGAGACCACCGCATTGGCCACATCCTCCGCGAATGGAGATGAAAATTCCAAGCCTAGGGTTTATCATCCGTTTTCATTATGACAAGGAGCGCATCCTCCAGGGCAGCTACACTTCGGCGGACGCAAAGTGTTCATCTTTCTTGACCTCAGCTTGAGTGTCGCCAAGAAACGAGCTACATTTCTGAATGTGAAACGCAACCTTCATGAGAAGAAAGTGAAATTCTCACACCACTTGCTTGCTCGTCTCCACGTTGAACATGCCGGGGAGGTAAGCTACACTTCGACTCCCACGAGGAACAACCCAGGGTTGGTTCGACTGTCACTTCTGAGCCATAGATTGGACCTACTATTTTGCCAGGTAGCATAGCCAAGTCAAAGGTATGTTTAGATTTTTTACAGCCGGGCCTTTTCCCCCCTGTTGCCATTCCTTTACTCTGCAGAAACACTATTGAACTCTGATAAAAACACTCATACTGTCTTCTGTGGTTGTTATTTAAGCTACGGTACATGTTTGGAAGATCCTTTTTCTTTGATCGCTTGCGCATGGCTACAGTTCCAGGCTTTCCTGTTTTCATTTTATTCGTCTAGATACTTACTTTTCACCACTTTTTTACGCCCTATTTGTATTTTGTATTTATTATTGACCCCCATTAGCTGATGCCAAAGCAGCAGCTACTCTTCCTGGGGTCCAGCAAAATTAATTCCGTTTATAGAATTTTTTAAAACATTACAATACATTCACAGAAAACACAACACACTGTGTGTCCTCAGGCCTCTACCTCACCACTACCACATATGTACAGTACTGAATCCACGTGTATGTATAGTGTGAATGTTATCGTGTGTGTTTATTCATGTGTCTGTGCCAATGTTTGTGTTGCTTCACAGTCCCAATGGTTACATAAGGTGTATTTGATCTGTTTATTAAAATCTGATTAGAATAGAGTTCCTTGTAGTCATGGCTCTATGTAGTACTGTGGGCCTCCCATAGTCTGTTCTGGACTTGGGGACTGTGAAGAGACCTCAGGTGGCATGTCTTGTGGGGTTTGCATGGGTGTCCAAGCTGTGTGCCAGCAGTTTAGACAGACAGCTTGGTACATTCAACATGTCAATACCTCTCATAAATACAAGTAGTGATGAAATCAATCTTTCCTCCACTTTCAGCCAGGAGATATTGACATGCATATTATTAAAATTAGCTCTCTGTGTACATCCAAGGGCCAGCCATGCTGCCCTGTTCTGAGCCAATTGCAATTTTCCGAAGTCCTTTTTTGTGGCACCTGACCACACGAGTGACCAGTTGTCCACGTGCGACAAAACTAGGGCCTGAAGGACCTGCCTTGTTGATAGTATTGATAAGAAGGCAGAACAGTGCTTTATTATAGACAGACTTCTCCCCATCTTAGCTACAACTGCATCAATATGTTTTGACCATGACAGTTTACAATCTAGGGTTACTCCAAGCAGTTTAGTAATTTCAACCTGCTCAATTTCCACATTATTTATTACAATATTTATTTGAGGTTTAGGGTTTAGTGAATGATTTGTCCCAAATACAATGCTTTTAGTTGTTGAAATATTTAGGCCTAACTTATTTCTTGCCACCCAAAACTAACTGCAGCTCTATGTTGAGTGTTGCAGTCATTTCACTCGCTGTAGTAGCTGACGTGTATAGTGTTGAGTCATCCGCATACATAGACACACTGGCTTTACTCATGTCGTTAGTAAAGATTGAAAAAAGCAAGGGGCCTAAACAGCTGCCCTGGTGAATTCCTGATTCTAACTGGATTATATTTGAGGCGCTTCCATTAAAGAACACCCTCTGTGTTTTGTTAGACAGATAATTCTTTATCCACATTATAGCAGGGGGTGTAAAGCCATAACAATACAGTTTTTCCAGCAGCAGACTATGATCAATAATGTCAAAAGCTGCAGTGAATAACAAGACAGCCCCCCAATCATTTTATCATCAAATTCTCTCAGCCAATCATCAGTAATTTGGGTAAATGCTATGCTTATTGAATGTCCTTACCTAACAGCAGGAGGGGGAGGAGACTTTGGGGTTGGGTGGGAGGGGAGGAGACTTTGGGGTTGGATGGGAGGGGGTGGAGACTTTGAGGTTGGGTGGGAGGGGAGGAGACTTTGGGTTGGGTGGGAGGGGGAGGAGACTTTGAGGTTGGGTGGGAGGGGAGGAGACTTTGGGTTGGGTGGGAAGGGGAGGAGACTTTGAGGTTGGGTGGGAGGGGAGGAGACTTTGGGTTGGGTGGGAGGGGGAGGAGACTTTGAGGTTGGATGGGAGGGGGTGGAGACTTTGAGGTTGGGTGGGAGGGGAGGAGACTTTGGGTTGGGTGGGAAGGGGAGGAGACTTTGAGGTTGGTTGGGAGGGGAGGAGACTTTGGGTTGGGTGGGAGGGGGAGGAGACTTTGGGTTGGGTGGGAGGGGAGGAGACTTTGGGTTGGGTGGGAGGGGGAGGAGACTTTGCTTTGAGGTTGGGTGGGAGGGGAGGAGACTTTGGGTTGGGTGGGAGGGGAGGAGACTTTGGGTTGGGTGGGAGGGGAGGAGACTTTGGGCTGGGTGGGAGGGGGAGGAGACTTTGGGTTGGGTGGGAGGGGCAGGAGACTTTGAGGTTGGGTGGGAGGGAAGGAGACTTTGAGGTTGGGTGGGAGGGAAGGAGACTTTGAGGTTGGGTGGGACGGAAGGGTTGAGGAGGAGTGACCTTTTTTGTCCTATTTGGGGGTTTTTCTTTCCATTTTTCATCAGTTTTCTCTGTTATCTTTGGAAACTCTTGGTTTGTTTTCACACCTTTTTCCATATTTTATATGGCTACCATCGCTAATAATAGTAATATAGGAATAGGTAGGCCCAATTCCATAAAGCCTTTTTCTTCGAATGCACAATGAACAATCCTGTTCTAGGGTCTTCTTCTATTTGAAAAAGTCAAAAGCAGATGTGGTATTTTTTACAAGAGACTCATTTACGCATTAAAGACCACTCAAGGCTACAAAACTCCAGGTTTAGTCAGTTTTTCCAAAGCCAAAGGTTTGGAAAAAAGAAAAGCCAGAGGGGTTGCAATTTTGGTTAGTGAAATAATACATTTCTCTACTGCTAATGTTATTTCAGATGGAAATGGGAGATATTTATTCATAACTGACACCATTTGACACACACCTGTAATATTGGCCAGTGTATGTCCTCCCAATTTTAATTATGTTGAATTTGCCAATAGGTTGCTTGGGGAAAATCCCTTCTCTGAACATCCATCTTTTGATATTTGGCAGGGATCTGAATTGTGTTATTAGCCCGGCTTAAGATCGCTGTCTCCTTCTGCTATGTCAAAGTCCTTCTCAGATTTTATTGTTCAGAATGGGTGTACAGATCCCTGGAGATTTCAGAATCCCCATGCAAGAGAGTATTCTTTCTTTTCTTTTTCTCATATTGACTATTTCTTTATTGATCACAAGTTACTTCCAAATGTCACCTCTTGTGAATATGTACCCATTGTAATTTCTGACCATGGACCTTTAACTTCGACATCATGTCCTATCAGGACAAACTCCTCCTCCTCTCTGTTGGTGGTTTCTGTAACGATATCTCTGCTTCTGTTGATCATTTTCTTTTTTCAAATCGGACAAGCACAACCTCTCACTTCTCTCTTATGGGAATCACTTAAGGCTTAAAGGAGAACATATTTCTTATTCTTCTCATTTAAAAAAAACTGGTGAATCTAAACTAGAAGAACTCTAAAGCCAACCTTAACTCAGACCATCAATATGCCCTGATGCCATCTCCAGAGCTATATAAGCAACACTTATCTGATTTCATTCTCGTGTCCACTATAGATGCAGAATGGTTACTATTGCATTCACGTGGTATCTACTATGAATATGGCAACAGGGCAAGTCGTCTGCTCACACACAAATTAAAACGCAGCGCTGCAACCCGTCTGATTCCCCAAATTGAAGATTCCTCTCATAGCTTGATTTATGACCCTACGGGGGATCAATGACACCTTCAAATATTTATATTCCTTCAAGGTATACGTCTAATTTTCCATCAGATACAGGCATATAAATACACTTCTGGGTGGACTGGAGACTCCCACAGTTGAGGCTGCAGATGACCATGATTCTCCTCTCAGCCTTGAAGAAGTTGTTCTATCAAGTCAATGTAGAGTAGCAAGGCTCCAGGGCCTGATGGGATTCAACCTGAGATATTTAAGAAATTCTATACAAAGTTAGCTATAACTAGATATATATAGAGAAAAGTATAACTAGAGATATAGAGAGAACAGTATAACTAGAGATATAGAGAGAACAGTATAACTAGAGATATAGAGAGAACTGTATAACTAGAGATATATAGAGAGAACAGTATAACTAGAGATAGAGAGAGAACAGTATAACTCGAGATATAGCGAAAACAGTATAACTAGAGACATAGAGAACAGTATAACTAGAGATTTACAGAAATGTAAAACTAGATATATAGAGAACAGTATAACTAGAGATATCGAGAACAGTACAACTAGAAATAGAGAGAGAACAGTATAACTAGAGATAGAGAGAGAACAGTATATCTAGAGATAGAGAGAACAGTATAACTAGAGATATAGAGAGCACTATAACTATATATAGAGAGAACAGTATAACTAGAGATATCGAGAACAGTACAACTAGAAATAGAGAGAGAACAGTATAACTAGAGATAGAGAGAGAACAGTATATCTAGAGATAGAGAGAACAGTATAACTAGAGATATAGAGAGCACTATAACTATATATAGAGAGAACAGTATAACTAGAGATATAGAGAACAGTATAACTAGAGTTCGAGAACAGTATAACTAGAGATAGAGAGAGAACAGTATAACAAGAGATAGAGAGAACAGTATAACTAGAGATATAGAGAGCAGTATAACTAGAGATATAGAGAGAACAGTATAACTAGATATAGAGAGAAAAGTACAATTAGAGACACAGAGAGAGAACGGTATGACTAGATATATAGAGAACAGTATAACTAGAAATATATAGAGAGAATAGTGTAATTAGAGATAGAGAGAGAACAGTATAACTGGAGATATAGAGAACAGTATAACTAGAGATATAGAACGAACAGTATAACTAGATATAGAGAGAACAGTATAACTAGAGATATAGAGAGAACAGTATAACTAGAGATATCGAGAACAGTATAACTAGATATAGAGAGAACAGTATAACTAGAGATATATCGAGAGAACAGTATAACTAGAGATATAGAAAACAGTATAACTAGAGATATCGAGAACAGTATAACTAGATATAGAGAGAACAATATAACTAGAGATAGAGAGAGAACAGTATAACTCGAGATATAGAGAACACTACAACTATATATATTGAGAACAGTATAACAAGAGATATAGAGAGAACAGTATAACTAGATATTGAGAGAACAGTATAACTAGAGATATAGAGAGAGCAGTATAACTAGATATAGAGAGAACAGTATTATTTGAGATACAGAGAGAGAACAGTATAACTAGAGATATAGAGAGCAGTATAACTAGAGATAAAAAGCGAACAGTTTAACTAGATATAGAGAGAACAGTATAACTTGAGATATAGAGAAAACAGTATAACTAGATATAGAGAGAACAGTATAACTAGAAATATATAGAGAGAATAGTGTAATTAGAGATACAGAGAGAGAACAGTATAACTAGAGATATAGAACGAACAGTATAACTGGATATAGAGAGAACAGTATAACAAGAGATATAGAGAGAACAGTATAACTAGAGATATAGAGAGAACAGTATAACTCGAGATATAGAGAACACTACAACTATATACATTGAGAACAGTATAACTAGAGATATAGATAGCAGTATAACTACAGATGAAAAGCGAACAGTATAACTAGATATTGAGAGAACAGTATAACTTAAGATATAGAGAGAACAGTATAACGAGAGATAGAGAGAGAACAGTATAACTGGAGATATAGAGAGCACTGTATAGCTTGAGATATAGAGAGAACAGTATAACTTGAGATATAGAGAGAACAGTATAAATAAATATAGAGAGAATAATATAATTAGAGATACAGAGAGAGAACAGTATAACTAGAGATATAGAGAACAGTATCACTAGAAATATATAGAGAGAACAGTATAACTAGAGATATATAGAGAGAACAGTATATCTAGAGATATAGAGAGAACAGTATAACTAGAGATATATCGAGAGAACAGTATAACTAGAGATATAGAAAACAGTTTAACTGGAGATATAGAGAGAACAGTATAACTAGAGATATATCGAGAGAACAGTATAACTAGAGATACAGAAAACAGTATTACTAGAGATATCGAGAACAGTATAACTAGATGTAGAGAGAACAGTATTACTAGAGATATAGAGAGAACAGTATAACTAGATGTAGAGAGAACAGTACAATTAGAGATACAGAGAGAGAATAGTATAACTAGATATATAGAGAACAGTATAACTAGAAATATAGAGAGAGAATAGTATAATTAGAGATACAGAGAGAGAACAGTATTACTAGAGATATAGAGAGAACAGTATAATTAGAGATACAGAGAGAGAAGAGTATAATGAGTGATAGAGAGAACATTATCACTAGAGATATATAGAGAACTGTATAACTGGAGATATAGAGAGAATAGTATAACTAGAGATAGAGAGTGAACAGTATACCTAGAGATAGAGAGAACAGTATAACTAGAGATATAGAGAGCACTATAAATATATTTATATAGAACAGTATAACTAGATATAGAGAGAACAGTATAACAAGAAATATAGAGATAACAGTATAACTAGATATAGAAAGAACATTATAATTAGAGATACAGAGAGAGAACAGTATAACTGGAGATATAGAGAACAGTATAACTAGAGATATAGAACGAACAGTATAACTAGATATAGAGAGAACAGTATAACTTGAGATATATCGAGAGAACAGTATAACGAGAGATATAGAGAGAACAGTGTAACTAGAGATATATCGAGAGAACAGTATAACTAGAGATATAGAAAACTGTATAACAAGAGATATAGAACGAACAGTATAAATGGATATAGAGAGAACAGTATAACTAGAGATATAGAGAGAACAGTATAACTAGAGATATAGAAAACAGTATAACTAGAGATATCGAGAACAGTATAACTAGATATAGAGAGAACAATATAACTAGAGATAGAGAGAACAGTATAATTAGAGATACAGAGAGAGAACAGTATAACTAGAGATATAGAGAGCAGTATAACTAGAGATAAATCAGCGAACAGTATTACTAGATATAGAGAGAACAGTATAACTAGAGATATAGAGAGAACAGTATAACTAGATATAGAGAGAACAGTACAATTAGAGAATCAGAGAGAGAACAGTATAACTAGATATATAGAGAACAGTATAACTAGATATAGAGAGAATAGTATAATTAGAGATACAGAGAGAGAAAAGTATAACTGGAGATATAGAGAGAACAGTATAATTAGAGATACAGAGAGAGAAGAGTATAACAAGTGATAGAGAGAACATTATCACTAGAGATATAGAGAGTACTGTATAACTGGAGATATAGAGAGAATAGTATAACTAGAGATATAGAGAACTGTATAACAAGAGATATAGAGAGAATAGTATAACGAGAGATATAGAGAGAATAGTATAACTAGAGATAGAGAGAGAACAGTATAACTAGAGATAGAGAGAACAGTATAACTAGAGATATAGAGAGCACTATAACTTTATATATAGAGAACATTATACCTAGAGATATCGAGAACAGTAAAACTCAAGATAGAGAGAGAACAGTATACCTAGAGATATAGAAAACAGTATAACTAGAGATATCGAGAACAGTATAACTAGAGATAGAGAGAGTACAGTATAACTAGAGATAGTGAGAGAACAGAATAACTAGATATAGAGAGAACAGTATAATTAGAGATACAGAGAGAATAGTATAACTAGAGATATAGAGAGAACAGTATAACTAGAGATATAGAGAGAATAGTATAACGAGAGATATAGAGAGAATAGTATAACTGGAGCGGGAGAAAGAGAACAGTATAACTAGAGATATTGAGAGAACTGTATAACAAGAGATATAGAGAGAATAGTATAACTGGAGATATAGAGAGAACAGTATAGCTAGAGATAGAGAGAACAGTATAACTAAAGATATAGAGAGAACTGTATAACTGGAGAGGGAGAAAGAGAACAGTATAACTAGAGATATCGAGAACAGTATAACTAGAGATATAGAGAGAACAGTGTAGCTAGAGATAGAGAGAACAGTGTAGCTAGAGATAGAGAGAACAGTATAACTAGAGATATAGAGAGAACTGTATAACTGGAGAGGTAGATAGAGAACAGTATAACTAGAGAAATCGAGAACAGTATAACTAGAGTTATCGAGAACAGTATAATTGGAGATAGAGAGAGAACAGTATAACTAGAGATATCGAGAGAACAGTATAACTAGATATATAGAAAACAGTATAGCTAGAGATATAGAACGAACAGTAGAACTAGATATAGAGAGAACAGTATAACTAGAGATATAGAGAGAGAACAGTATAACTAGAGATATAGAGAGAACAGTATAACTAGAGATATAGAGAGAACTGTATAACTAGAGATATAGAGAGAACAGTATAACTAGAGATATAGAGAGAACAGTATAACTAGAGATATAGAGAGAACTGTATAACTGGAGAGGTAGATAGAGAACAGTATAACTAGAGATATCGAGAACAGTATAACTAGAGATAGAGAGAGAGAACAGTATAACTAGAGATAGAGAGAGAACAGTATAACTGGAGATATAGAGAGAATAGTATAACTAGAGATATAGAGAGAACAGTATAACTAGAGATATAGAGAACAGTATAACTAGATATAAAGAGAACAGTATAACTAGAGATAGACAGAGACATGTATAACTAGAGATATAGAGAGAACAGTATAACAAGAGAGAGCACATTATAACTCGAGATATAGAGAGAATAGTATAACTAGAGATATAGAGAGCAGTATAACTAGAGATAAAGAGCGAACAGTATTACTAGATATAGAGAGAACAGTATAACTACAGATATAGAGAGAACAGTATAACTAGATATAGAGAGAACAGTACAATTAGAGAATCAGAGAGAGAACAGTATAACTAGATATATAGAGAACAGTATAACTAGAAATATATAGAGAGAATAGTATAATTAGAGATACAGAGAGAGAAAAGCATAACTGGAGAAATAGAGAGAACAGTATAATTAGAGATACAGAGAGAGAAGAGTATAACAAGTGATAGAGAGAACATTATCACTAGAGATATAGAGAGTACTGTATAACTGGAGATATAGAGAGAATAGTATAACTAGAGATATAGAGAACTGTATAACAAGAGATATAGAGAGAATAGTATAACGAGAGATATAGAGAGAATAGTATAACTAGAGATAGAGAGAGAACAGTATAACTAGAGATAGAGAGAACAGTATAACTAGAGATATAGAGAGCACTATAACTTTATATATAGAGAACATTATAACTAGATATAGAGAGAACAGTATAACTAGAGATAGAGAGAGAACAGTATAACTAAAGATATAGAGAGAACTGTATAACTGGAGAGGGAGAAAGAGAACAGTATAACTAGAGATATAGAGAGAACAGTATAACTAGAGATAGAGAGAGTACAGTATAACTAGAGATAGTGAGAGAACAGAATAACTAGATATAGAGAGAACAGTATAATTAGAGATACAGAGAGAATAGTATAACTAGAGATATAGAGGGAACAGTATAACTAGAGATATAGAGAGAATAGTATAACGAGAGATATAGAGAGAATAGTATAACTGGAGCGGGAGAAAGAGAACAGTATAACTAGAGATATTGAGAGAACTGTATAACAAGAGATATAGAGAGAATAGTATAACTGGAGATATAGAGAGAACAGTATAGCTAGAGATAGAGAGAACAGTATAACTAAAGATATAGAGAGAACTGTATAACTGGAGAGGGAGAAAGAGAACAGTATAACTAGAGATATCGAGAACAGTATAACTAGAGATATAGAGAGAACAGTGTAGCTAGAGATATAGAGAGAACAGTATAACTAGAGATATAGAGAGAACTGTATAACTGGAGAGGTAGATAGAGAACAGTATAACTAGAGATATCGAGAACAGTATAACTAGAGTTATCGAGAACAGTATAATTGGAGATAGAGAGAGAACAGTATAACTAGAGATATCGAGAGAACAGTATAACTAGAGATATCGAGAGAACAGTATAACTAGATATAAAGAGAACAGTATAACTAGAGATAGAGAGAGAAATGTATAACTAGAGATATAGAGAGAACAGTATAACTAGAGATATAGAGAAAAAAGTATAACTAGAGATATAGAGAGAACAGTATAACTAAATATATAGAGAACAGTATAACTAGAGATATAGAGATGATAGTATAACTCGAGATATAGAGAGAATAGTATAACTAGAGATATAGAGAGAACAGTATAACTAGAGATATAGAGAGAACAGTACAACTAGAGATATATAGAGAGAACAGTATAACTAGAGATATAGAGAAAACAGTATACCTCGAGAGGGAGATCGAGAAAAGTATAACTAGATATATAAAGAGAACAGTATAACTAGAGATATAGAGAGAACAGTATAACTAGAGATATAGAGAGAACTGTATAACTGGAGAGGTAGATAGAGAACAGTATAACTAGAGATATCGAGAACAGTATAACAAGAGATATAGAGAACATTATCACTAGAGATATAGAGAGAACTGTATAACTGGAGATATAGAGAGAATAGTATAACTAGAGATATAGAGAGAACAGTATAACTAGAGATATAGAGAACAGTATAACTAGATATAAAGAGAACAGTATAACTAGAGATAGAGAGAGAAATGTATAACTAGAGATATAGAGAGAACAGTATAACAAGAGAGAGCACATTATAACTCGAGATATAGAGAGAATAGTATAACTAGAGATGTAGAGAGAACAGTATAACTAAAGATATAGAGAGAACTGTATAACTGGAGAGGGAGAAAGAGAACAGTATAACTAGAGATATTGAGAGAACTGTATAACAAGAGATATAGAGAGAATAGTATAACTAGAGATATAGAGAGAACAGTATATCTAGAGATAGAGAGAACAGTATAACTAAAGATATATAGGGAACTGTATAACTGGAGAGGGAGAAAGAGAACAGTATAACTGGATATATAGAGAACAGTATAGCTAGAGATATAGAACGAACAGTAGAACTAGATATAGAGAGAACAGTATAACTAGAGATATATAGAGAGAACAGTATAACTAGAGATATAGAAAACAGTATAACTAGAGATATCGAGAACAGTATAACTAGAGATAGAGAGAGAGAACAGTATAACTAGAGATAGAGAGAGAACAGTATAACTCGAGATATAGAGAACACTATAACTATTTATATATAGAGAACAGTATAACAAGAGATATAGAGAACATTATCACTAGAGATATAGAGAGAACTGTATAACTGGAGATATAGAGAGAATAGTATAACTAGAGATATAGAGAGAATAGTATAACTAGAGATATAGAGAGAACAGTATAACTAGAGATATAGAGAGAACAGTACAACTAGAGATATATAGAGAGAACAGTATAACTAGAGATATAGAGAAAACAGTATACCTCGAGAGGGAGATCGAGAAAAGTATAACTAGATATAAAGAGGACAGTATAACTAGAGATAGAGAGAGAACAGCATAACTAGAGATATAGAGAGAACAGTACAACTAGAGATAGAGAGAGAACAGTATAACTCGAGATATAGAGAAAACAGTATAACTAGAGAAGGAGATAGAGAACAGTATAACTAGAGATAGAGAGAGCAATGTATAACTAGAGATATAGAGAAAACAGTATACCTAGAGAGTGAGATAGAGAACAGTATAACTAGATATAAAGAGAATAGTATAACTAGAGATACAGAGAGAACAGTACAACTAGAGATATATAGAGAGAACAGTATAACTAGAGATATAGAGAAAACAGTATACCTACAGAGTGAGATAGAGAACAGTATAACTAGAGATAGAGAGAGCAATGTATAACTAGAGATATAGAGAAAACAGTATACCTAGAGAGTGAGATAGAGAACAGTATAACTAGATATAAAGAGAACAGTATAACTCGAGATATAAAGAGAGAATAGTATAACTAGAGATATAGAGAGAACAGTATAACTAAAGATATAGAGAGAACTGTATAACTGGAGAGGGAGAAAGAGAACAGTATAACTAGAGATATCGAGAACAGTATAACTAGAGATATAGAGAGAACAGTGTAGCTAGAGATAGAGAGAACAGTATAACTAGAGATATAGAGAGAACAGTATAACTAGAGATATAGAGAGAACTGTATAACTGGAGAGGTAGATAGAGAACAGTATAACTAGAGATATCGAGAACAGTATAACTAGAGTTATCGAGAACAGTATAATTGGAGATAGAGAGAGAGAACAGTATAACTAGAGATATCGAGAGAACAGTATAACTAGAGATATAGAAAACAGTATAACTACAGATATCGAGAACAGTATAACTAGAGATAGTGAGAGAACAGTATAACTAGATATAGAGATAACAGTATAATTAGAGATACAGAGAGAGAACAGTATAACTGGAGATATAGAGAACAGTATAACTAGAGATATAGAGAACAGTACAACTAGAGATATATAGAGAGAACAGTATAACTAGAGATATAAAGAAAACAGTATACCTCGAGAGGGAGATCGAGAAAAGTATAACTAGATATACAGAGAACAGTATAACTAGAGATAGATAGAGAACAGCATAACTAGAGATATAGAGAGAACAGTATAACTAGAGATATAGAGAGAACAGTATAACTAGAGATAGAGAGAGAACAGCATAACTAGAGATATAGAGAGAACAGTATTACTAGAGATATAGAGAGAACAGCATAACTAGAGATATATAGATAGAACAGTATACCTAAAGAGGGAGATAGAGAACAGTATAACTAGATATAAAGAGAACAGTATAACTAGAGATAGAGAGAGAAATGTATAACTAGAGATATAGAGATAACAGTATAACAAGAGATAGAGAGAACATTATAACTCGAGATATAGAGAGAACAGTATAACTAGAGATAGAGAGAGAACAGTATACCTAGAGATAGAGAGAACAGTATAACTAGAGATATAGAGAGCAATATAAATATATACATACACAACAGTATAACGAGATATAGAGAGAACAGTATAACAAGAGATATAGAGAGAACAGTAGAACTAGATATAGAGATAACAGTATAATTAGAGATACAGAGAGAGAACAGTATAACTAGAGATATAGAGAGAACAGTATAACTAGAGATATATAGAGAGAACAGTATAACTAGAGATATAGAGAAAACAGTATACCTCGAGAGGGAGATCGAGAAAAGTATATCTAGATATAAAGAGAACAGTATAACTAGAGATAGAGAGAGAACAGCATAACTAGAGATATAGAGAGAACAATATAACTAGAGATATAGAGAGAACAGTATAACTAGAGATATATAGATAGAACAGTATAACTAGAGATATAGAGAGAACAGTATAACTAGAGATATATAGAGAGAACAGTATAACTAGAGATATAGAGAAAACAGTATACATAGAGAGGGAGATAGAGAACAGTATAACTAGATATAAAGAGAACAGTATAACTAGAGATAGAGAGAGAAATGTATAACTAGAGATATAGAGAGAACAGTATACCTAGAGATAGAGAGAACAGCATAACTAGAGATATAGAGAGCAATATAAATATATACATACACAACAGTATAACTGGAGATAGAGAGAACAGTATAACTAGAGAGGGAGATTCAGAACAGTATAACTAGAGACAGAGATATGGAGAAAGAACAGTATAACTAGAGGGAGAAATATGAATGTATGTATATATATATTTAAATATGAATGTATGTATGCATGTATGTATGTATGTGCATATATTTAAATATGTATGCATGTATATATTTAAGTATGTACAGTATGTATGTATATGTATATATATATATATATACATACATACATACATACATATAGGGAGAGAGAGAAACCAAACTTGAGATAATGAGAGAGAAAAGTCTAACCAGAGATAAAGAGAGAGAGAGGAGTTTAACTAGTGATAGAAAGAGAGAGAGAAAGAGAGAGTTTCAGGGGTGGTGTGTGTGTGTGTGTGTGGTGTTGAGGAGGGTTGTGTGTGTGTTGTGCCGTAGCTATGGAACGCTGGTGGAGTCGAGCTGGCGGAACGCTGTGTTACCATTCTGGCATTAGAGATGTTAAGTACACACACACACACACACACACACACACACACACACACACACACACACACACACACACACACACACACACACACACACACACACACACACACACACACACACACACACACACACACACACACGCACCTCCTCTACACCACACCCACACACCAACACTCCCCCTCCTCTCTTTCACTACTTATAAAACATTTGTATATGACACCTTTAAGAAACGAGAGTTTTCAGAGTTTCATTCTGCTTCATCCTAAATAAGCTATGAGACGATTTCCTGACTGACTCTCCAGGAAGAATAAATACACTAACTACTGACCTCCAGGGCCTGTCTCAACACTAACTACTGAACTCCAGGGCCTGTCTCATCACTAACTACTGACCATCCCTGTCTCAACACTAACTACTGACCGTCCCTGTCTCAACACTAACTACTGACCGCCAGGGCCTGTCTCAACACTAACTACTGACCACCAGGGCCTGTCTCATCACTAACTACTGACCGTCCCTGTCTCAACACTAACTACTGACCACCAGGGCCTGTCTCAACACTAACCACTGACCGCCAGGGCCTGCCACAACACTAACCACTGACCACCAGGGCCTGTCTCAACACTAACTACTGACCGCCAGGGCCTGTCTCAACACTAACTACTGACCACCAGACACTAACTACTGAACGCCAGGGCCTGTCTCAACACTAACTACTGACAGTCCCTGTCTCAACACTAACTGCTGAATGTTAGGGCCTGTCTCAACACTAACTACTGACCGCCAGGGCCTGGAACTACTGAATATAAGAGCAACGTCAACTCACCATCATTACGACCAGGAATATGACTTTCCCGAAGCGGATCCTGTGTTCTGGCTTCCACCCAGGACAATCGATCGGAAAGAGGGGGGAGTGTGGCGGGGGTACCTGTACCAGACAGGAGGAGACAGGCCAGGGAGAGAGGGAGGAGAGTGGCGGGGGTACCTGTACCAGACAGGGGGAGACAGGCCAGGGAGAGAGGGGGGAATGTGGAAGGGGTACCTGTACCAGACAGGGGGAGACAGGCCAGGGAGAGAGGGAGGAGAGTGGCGGGGGTACCTGTACCAGACAGGGGGAGACAGGCCAGGGAGAGAGGGAGGAGTGTGGCGGGGGGTACCTGTACCAGACAGGGGGAGACAGGCCAGGGAGAGAGGGGGAATGTGGAAGGGGTACCTGTACCAGACGGGGGGAGACAGGCCAGGGAGAGAGGGAGGAGAGTGGCGGGGGTACCTGTACCAGACAGGGGGAGACAGGCCAGGGAGAGAGGAGGGAATGTGGAAGGGGTACCTGTACCAGACAGGGGGAGACAGGCCAGGGAGAGAGGGGGGAATGTGGAAGGGGTACCTGTACCAGACAGGGGGAGACAGGCCAGGGGGAGACAGGCCAGGGAGAGAGGGAGGAGAGTGGCGGGGGTACCTGTACCAGACAGGGGGAGACAGGCCAGGGAGAGAGGGAGGAGAGTGGCGGGGGTACCTGTACCAGACAGGGGGAGACAGGCCAGGGAGAGAGGGAGGAGAGTGGCGGGGGTACCTGTACCAGACAGGGGGAGACAGGCCAGGGAGAGAGGGAGGAATGTGGCGGGGGTACCTGTTATTATGTAGTAATATCAGTACGCTGATTCTAATATCAGTATTCTGATTCTAATATCTATAAATTAGGGCTGTGAGGATGTTTGCCATGCTGCTTAACATGTTGTATGTTATAAATTATATGTCATTTCAGGGGGTCAGCACTAGAATGTTATATAACCAGTTGTCATGGAGACCACTCTGGGTCAGTGGTGTTCCGACCAGCTGTCATGGAGACCACTCTGGGTCAGTGGTGTTCTGACCAGCTGTCATGGAGACCACTCTGGGTCAGTGGTGTTCCGACCAGCTGTCATGGAGCCTACTCTGGGTCAGTGGTGTTCCGACCAGCTGTCATGGAGACCACTCTGGGTCAGTGGTGTTCCGACCAGCAGTCATGGAGACCACTCTGGACAGGCACAGTGTCTCTGTATGGGACATTAAACAACTGGAGGGACACACACAATTACACACGTACAAAAACACACACACAGACACACTGAAGGTAAATAAGGCATGTTGAGATGGTTAGGGCCAGAGTTAGGGTGAAGGGGTTACTATGTTTACAATGGTTACTATGGCTGTGGGTTGAGTTTATGGCTGGATTAACCATCTCAGGGGAATCAGTTCTGACTACCGCTGTGGTTACAGTGCGTGTTTGTGTGTGTGTGTGTGCGTGCGTGTGTGTGTGTGTGTGTGCGTGCGTGTGTGTGTGTGTGTATCTGCATGTGTGTAGACTTCGGTCTCAGCAACACTCTGAAGGTAGAGAGGGAGTCTGCTGAGCTGCTGAACACCCAGTGTGGAAGCCCAGCCTATGCCGCGCCCGAGCTTCTCGCCCATAGCAAGTATGGACCCAAGGTCGACGTCTGGTCCGTGTGAGTAACGTGTTCTGTCACATGCTATATGTTACATGTTGTATGTCACGTGCTGTACGTCACATGTTTTATGTCACGTGTTGTAAGTCACAAGTTCTTACATTAGTACCCCAGGTCATCTTAGGTTTCATTACATACAGTCGAGAAGAACTACTGAATATAAGATCAGCGTCAACTCACCATCAGTACGACCAAGAATATGACTTTCGCGAAGCGGATCCTGTGTTCTGCCTTCCACCCAGGACAATCGATCGGATCCCAGCCGGCGACCCAAAACAACGAAGTCGTAAAAGGGGCAAACGAAGCGGTCTTCTGGTCAGGTTCCGGAGACAGGCACATCATGCACCACTCCCTAGCATACTACTCGCCAATGTCCAGTCTCTTGACAACGAGGTTGATGAAATCCGAGCAAGGGTAGCATTCCAGAGAGACATCAGAGACTGTAACGTTCTTTGCTTCACGGAAACATGGCTCACTCGAGAGACTCTATCGGAGTCGGTGCAGCCAGCTGGTTTCTTCATGCATCGCACCGACAGGAACAAGCACCTTTCTGGTAAGAAGAGGGGCGGGGGGGCATGCCTTATGATTAACGAGACGTGGTGTGATCCTAACAACATACAGGAACTCAAGTCCTTCTGTTCACCTGACTTAGAATTCCTCACAATCAAATGTTGACCACATTATAATCACAGCCGTATATATTCCCCCCCAAGCAGACACATCGATGGCACTGAACAAACTTTATTTGACTCTTTGCAAACTGGAAACCAGATATCCTGAGGCTGCATTCATTGTAGCTGGGGATTTTAACAAGGCTAATCTGAAAACAAGACTCCCTAAATTCTATCAGCATATCGATTTTGCAACCAGGGCTGGTAAAACCCTGGATCATTGTTATTCTAACTTCCGCAACGCATATAAGGCCCTCCCCCGCCCTCCTTTTGGAAAAGCTGACCACGACTCCATTTTGTTGCTTCCAGCCTTCAGACAGAAACTAAAACAAGAAGCTCCCGTGCTCAGGTCTGTTCAACGCTGGTCTGACCAATCTGATTCCACGCTCCAAGACTGCTTCGATCACGTGGATTGGGATATGTTCCGCATTGCGTCCAACAACAACATTGATAAATACGCTAAATTCGGTGAGTGAGATCATTAGAAAGTGCATTGACGATGTTATAACCACAGCAACGATTAAAATATTCCCAAACCAGAAACCGTGGATTGATGGCAGCATTTGCGTGAAACTGAAAGCGCGAACCACTGCTTTTAATCAGGGCAAGGTGACCGGAAACATGACCGAATACAAACAGTGAAGCTATTCCCTCCGCAAGGCAATCAAACAAGCTAAGCGTCAGTATAGAGACAAAGTAGAGTTGCAATTCAACGGCTCAGACACAAGCGGTATGTGGCAGGGTCTACAGTCAATCACGGATTACAAAAAGAAAACCAGCCCTGTTGCGGACCAGGATGTCTTGCTCCCAGACAGACTAAATAACTTTTTTGCTCTCTTTGAGGACAATACAGTGCCACTGACACGGCCTGCAACCAAAACCTGCGGACTCTCCTTCACTGCAGCCGACGTGAGTAAAACATTTAAACGTGTTAACCCTTGCAAGGCTGCAGGCCCAGGCGGCAGGCCCAGACGGCATCCCCAGCCGCGTCCTCAGAGCATGCGCAGACCAGCTGGCTGATGTGTTTACGGACATATTCAATCAATCCTTATCCTAGTCTGCTGTTCCCACATGCTTCAAGAGGGCCACCATTGTTCCTGTTCCCAAGAAAGCTAAGGGAGCTGAGATAAAAAAACTCATGAAGTGCTTTGAGAGACTAGTCAAGGACCATATCACCTCCACCCTACCTGACACCCTAGACCCACTCCAATTTGCTTACCGCCCAAATAGGTCCACAGACGACGCAATCTCAACCACACTGCACACTGCCCTAACCCATCTGGACAAGAGGAATACCTATGTGAGAATGCTGTTCATCGACTACAGCTCGGCATTTAACACCATAGTACCCTCCAAGCTCGTCATCAAGCTCGAGACCCTGGGTCTCGACCCCGCCCTGTGCAACTGGGTACTGGACTTCCTAACGGGCTGCCCCCAGGTGGTGAGGGTAGGTAACAACATCTCTACCCCGCTGATCCTCAACACTGGGGCCCCACAAGGGTGCGTTCTCAGCCCTCTCCTGTACTCCCTGTTCACCCACAACTGCGTGGCCATGCACGCCTCCAACTCAATCGTCAAGTTTGCAGACGACACTACAGTGTTAGGCTTGATTACCAACAACGACGAGACGGCCTACAGGGAGGAGGTGAGGGCCCTCGGAGTGTGGTGTCAGGAAAATAACCTCGCACTCAATGTCAACAAAACTAAGGAGATGATTGTGGACTTCAGGAAACAAAAGCGGGAGCACCCCCCTATCCACATCGACCTGACAGTAGTGGAGAGGGTAGTAAGTTTTAAGTTCCTCGGCATACACATCACAGACAAACTGAAATGGTCAACCCACACAGACAGCTTTGGGAAGAAGGCGCAGAAATTCGGCTTATCACCAAAAGCACTCATAAACTTCTACAGATGCACAATCGAGAGCATCCTGTCGGGCTGTCTCACCTACAGGTACAGCAACTGCTCCGCCCACAACCGTAAGGCTCTCCAGAGGGTAGTGAGGTCTGCACAACGTATCACCGGGGGCAAACTGCCTGTTCAGGGGCAAAATGATAGATTTGTACCTTGTCAGCTCAGTGATTTGAACTTGCAACCTTCCGGTTACTAGTCCAACGCTCTAACCACGAGGCTACCCTGCCACCCCACTTGCCACTTTAAACAATGCCACTTAATAATGTTTACATGCCCTACATTACCCATCTCATATGTATATGTATATGTATATACTGTACTCTATATCATCTACTGCATCTTTATGTAATACATGTATCACTAGTCACTTTAAACTATGCCACTTTGTTTACATACCCTACATTACTCATCTCATATGTATATATTGTAATTGATACCATCTACTGTATCTTGCCTATGCCACTCTGTACCATCACTCATTCATATATCTTTATGTACATATTCTTTATCCCTTTACACTAGTGTGTATAAGGTAGTAGTTGTGGAATTGTTAGGTTAGATTACTCGTTGGTTATTACTGCATTGTCGGAACGAGAAGCACAAGCATTTCGCTGCACTCGCATTAACATCTGCTAACCAGATTTGATTTGATTCTCCCTCCATCTCCCCCTCTCTCTCCTTCTCTCTCTCTCCCTCTCTCCTTCTCTTTCTCTCTCCTTCTCCCTCTCTCTCCATCTCCCTCTCTCTCTCTCTCCTTCTCTTTCTCTCTCCATCTCCCTCTCTCTCTCTCTCTCTCTCTCTCTCTCTCTCTCTCTCTCTCTCGCTCTTCTCCCTCCATCCCCCCTCTTTCTCTCCCCTTCTCCCTCCATCTCCCCCTCTCTCTCCTTCTCCCTCCACATCCCTCTCTCTCCTTCTCCCTCCACCTCCCCCCTCTGAAATTGAATTGATAAAAGAAGGAAAGAGAAAGAGTTTAAACTATTGCCGTGCTGTGAAATGGGAGCAGATTAATAGCAGTGAGAGCATTCCCACTCTTGCTAATGCAGACCTTGTGTGTGTGTGTGTGTGTGTGTGTGTGTGTGTGTGTGTGTGTGTGTGTGTGTGTGTGTGTGTGTGTGTGGAGGGGGGTGGTGGACCGGCGCTTCGCTCCAAATTGAAATGTTTCAGGAGTGTGGTGGAAGGTGATGACAGAAGAGAAGTGAACCAGGCGTTTCCTCCAGATGTCACACACACACACACACACACACACACACACACACACACACACACACACACACACACACAACATTTGAGATCTGCTACACATTTAGATTTTATAGCTACCTCAGTCAGCCTGAGGGGGAGGAGGGAGGAGGAGAGGGAAGTGGGAGGAGGAGGGGTGAGAAGGAGGAAGAGGAGGGAGGAAAAGGTGGAGAGGGGAGACTAACTCATTAACTCTGTACCAGACTCTCGAAGGAGAGAGAGATGAAGAGAGAAAGAAAGTGAGAGATATTGAGAGATAGAGATGGAGAGGAGAGAAAGAGATTGAGAGGAAGAAAGAGAGAGATATAGAGAGAGACAGAGAGAGAGAGACACCCTACAACGTAATTACCCCCCCACACACACACACACACACACACACACACACACACACACACACACACACACACACACACACACACACACACACACACACACACACACACACACACACACACACTATTGCAGAGTAAAGTCATTTGAACATTCCCCATATTTATGACCATAATTTCACCACTTCCTCAGTGAGTCCAAGAAAAAACAGATGTATAACAACTCAATGTTCTAATGTTCTCGCATTCATACCATTTATAATAGATATACAGTCTATTCAGAAAGTATTCAGACCCCTTCCCTTTTTCCATTTTGTTAAGTTAAGCCTTATTCTAAAATGGATTAAATAAAACATTTTGACAAAGTGAATATTTTTGTAAAAAAATATACAGTTGAATTCGGAAGTTTACATACACTTAGGTTGGAGTCATTAAAACTCATCAAAACTCCAACCACTCCACACATTTCTTGTAGGTTCTTATAAGAACACACTCTGTCCTATTCTATAGTTTTGGCAAGTCGGTTAGGACATCTACTTTGTTCATGACACAAGTCATTTTTCCAACAATTGTTTACAGACAGATTATATCACTTATAATTCACTGTATCACAGTTTCAGTGGGTCAGACATTTACATACACTAAGTTGACTGTGCCTTTAAACAGCTTGGAACATTACAGAAAATGATGTCATGGCTTTAGAAGCTTCTGGTAGGCTAATTGACATCATTTGAGTCAATTGGAGGTGTAAGTGTGAATGTATTTCAAGGCCTACCTTCAAACTCAGTGCCTCTTTGCTTGACATCTTGGGCATATCAAAAGAAATCAGCCAAGACCTCCACAAGTCTGGATCATCCTTAGGAGCTATTTCCAAACACCTGAAGGTACCACATTCATCTGTACAAACAATCTTACCAAAGTATAAACACCATGGGACCACGCAGCCGTCATACCGCTCAGGAAGGAGACGCGTTCTGTCTCCTAGAGATGAACGTACTTTGGTACGAAATGTGCAAATCAGTCCCAGAACAACAGCAAAGGACCTTGTGAAGATGCTGGAGGAAACAGGTACAAAAGTATCTATATCCACAGGATAACGACTACTATATCGACATAACCTGAAAGACCGCTCAGCAAGGAAGAAGCTAATGCTACTGAGATCCTATAAGAACACACTCTGTCCTATAAGAACCTATAAGAACACACTCTGTACTATAAGAACACACTCTGTCCTTTAAGAACCTATAAGAACACACTCTGTCCTATAAGAACACACTCTGTCCTATAAGAACCAATAAGAACACAATCTGTTCTATAAGAACACACTCTGTCCAATAAGAACACACTCTGTCCTATTAGAACACACTATGTCATATAATAACCTATAAGAACACACTCTGTCCTATAAGAACCTATAAGAACACACTCTGTCCTATAAGAACACACTCTGTCCTATAAGAACACACTCTGTCCTATTAGAACACACTCTGTCCGATAAGAACACACTCTGTCCTATAAGAACACACTCTGTCCTATAAGAACACACTCTGTCCTATAAGTACCTATAAGAACACACTCTGTCCTATAAGAACACACTCTGTCCTTTAAGAACCTATAAGAACACACTCTGTCCTATAAGAACCTATAAGAACACACTCTGTCCTATAAGAACACACTCTGTCCTATTAGAACACACTCTGTCCTATAAGACCACACTCTGTCCTATAAGAACACACTCTGTCCTATAAGAACACACTCTGTCCTATTAGAACACACTCTGTCCTATAAGAACACACTCTGTCCTATAAGAACACACTCTGTCCTATAAGAACACACTCTGTCCTATAAGAACACACTCTGTCCTATTAGAACACACTCTGTCCTATAAGAACACACTCTGTCCTATAAGAACACACTCTGTCCTATAAGAACACAATCTGTCCTATTAGAACACACTCTGTCCTATAAGAACACACTCTGTCCTATAAGAACACACTCTGTCCTATTAGAACACTCTGTCCTATTAGAACACACTCTGTCCTATTAAAACACACTCTGTCCTATAAGAACACACTCTGTCCTATTAGAACACACTCTGTCCTATAAGAACACACTCTGTGCTATAAGTACCTATAAGAACACACTCTGTCCTATAAGAACACACTATGTCCTTTAAGAACCCATAAGAACACACTCTGTCCTGTAAGAACCTATAAGAACACACTCTGTCCTATAAGAACACACTCTGTCCTATAAGAACACACTCTGTCCTATAAGAACACACTCTGTCCTATTAGAACACACTCTGTCCTATAAGAACACACTCTGTCCTATAAGAACACACTCTGTCCTATAAGAACACACTCTGTCCTATAAGAACACACTCTGTCCTATTAGAACACACTCTGTCCTATAAGAACACACTCTGTCCTATAAGAACACAATCTGTACTATTAGAACACACTCTGTCCTATTAGAACACACTCTGTCCTATAAGAACACACTCTGTCCTATAAGAACACACTCTGTCCTATTAGAACACTCTGTCCTATTAGAACACACTCTGTCCTATTAAAACACACTCTGTCCTATAAGAACACACTCTGTCCTATTAGAACACACTCTGTCCTATAAGAACACACTCTGTCCTATAAGAACACGCTCTGTCCAATATGAACACGCTCTGTCCTATAAGAACACACTATGTCCTATAGGAACACACTCTGTCCTATAAGAACACACTCTGTCCTATTAGAACACACTCTGTCCTATTAGAACAAACTCTGTCCTATTAGAACACACTCTGTCCTATAAGAACAAACTCTGTCCTATAAGAACACACTCTGTCCTATAAGAACACGCTCTGTCCAATATGAACACGCTCTGTCCTATAAGAACACACTATGTCCTATAGGAACACACTCTGTCCTATAAGAACACACTCTGTCCTATTAGAACACACTCTGTCCTATTAGAACAAACTCTGTCCTATAAGAACACACACTGTCCTATAAGAACAAACTCTGTCCTATAAGAACCTATAAGAACACACTCTGTCCTATTAGAACACAATCTGTCCTATTGGAACACACTCTATCCTATAAGAACACACTCTGTCCTCTAAGAACCTATAAGAAGACACTCTGTACTATAAGAACCTATAAGAAAACACTGTGTCCTATACGAACCTATAAGAACAAACTCTGCCCTATTAGAACACACTCTGTCCTATAAGAACACACTCTGTCCTATAAGACCACACTCTGTCCTATAAGAACACGCTCTGTCCAATATGAACACGCTCTGTCCTATAAGAACACACTATGTCCTATAAGAACACACTCTGTCCTATAAGAACACACTCTGTCCTATTAGAAAACACTCTGTCCTATAAGAACACACTCTGTCCTATAAGAACACACTCTGTCCTATTAGAAAACACTCTGTCCTATTAGAACACAATCTGTCCTATTGGAACACACTCTATCCTATAAGAACACACTCTGTCCTCTAAGAACCTATAAGAAGACACTCTGTACTATAAGAACCTATAAGAAAACACTCTGTCCTATACGAACCTATAAGAACAAACTCTGCCCTATTAGAACACACTCTGTCCTATAAGAACACACTCTGTCCTATAAGAACACACTCTGTCCTATAAGAACACACTCTGTCCTATAAGAACACACTCTGTCCTGTAAGAACACACTCTGTCCTGTAAGAACAAGCTCTGTCCAATATGAACACGCTCTGTCCTATAAGAACACACTCTGTCCAATATGAACACGCTCTGTCCTATAAGAACACACTATGTCCTATTAGAACACACTATGTCCTATTAGAACAAACTCTGTCCTATTAGAACACACTCTGTCCGATAAGAACACACTCTGTCCTATAAGAACACACTCTGTCCTATAAGAACACACTCTGTCCTTTAAGAACACACTCTGTCCTATTAGAACACACTCTGTCCTATAAGAACACAGTCTGTCCTTTAAGAATACACTCTGTCCTATTAGAACACACTCTGTCCTATTAGAACACACTATGTCCTATTAGAACACACTATGTCCTATTAGAACACACTATGTCCTATTAGAAAACACTCTGTCCTATTAGAACACAATCTGTCCTATTGGAACACACTCTATCCTATAAGAACACACTCTGTCCTCTAAGAACCTATAAGAAGACACTCTGTACTATAAGAACCTATAAGAAAACACTCTGTCCTATACGAACCTATAAGAACAAACTCTGCCCTATTAGAACACACTCTGTCCTATAAGAACACACTCTGTCCTATAAGAACACACTCTGTCCTATGAGAACACACTCTGTCCTATAAGAACACACTCTGTCCTGTAAGAACACACTCTGTCCTGTAAGAACAAGCTCTGTCCAATATGAACACGCTCTGTCCTATAAGAACACACTCTGTCCAATATGAACACGCTCTGTCCTATAAGAACACACTATGTCCTATTAGAACACACTATGTCCTATTAGAACAAACTCTGTCCTATTAGAACACACTCTGTCCGATAAGAACACACTCTGTCCTATAAGAACACACTCTGTCCTATAAGAACACACTCTGTCCTTTAAGAACACACTCTGTCCTATTAGAACACACTCTGTCCTATAAGAACACAGTCTGTCCTTTAAGAATACACTCTGTCCTATTAGAACACACTCTGTCCTATTAGAACACACTATGTCCTATTAGAACACACTATGTCCTATTAGAACACACTCTGTCCGATAAGAACACACTCTGTCCTATAAGAACACACTCTGTCCTATAAGAACACACTCTGTCCTATAAGAACACACTCTGTCCTATAAGAACACGCTCTGTCCAATATGAACACGCTCTGTCCTATAAGAACACACTATGTCCTATAGGAACACACTCTGTCCTATAAGAACACACTCTGTCCTATTAGAACACACTCTGTCCTATTAGAACAAACTCTGTCCTATTAGAACACACTCTGTCCTATAAGAACAAACTCTGTCCTATAAGAACACACTCTGTCCTATAAGAACACGCTCTGTCCAATATGAACACGCTCTGTCCTATAAGAACACACTATGTCCTATAGGAACACACTCTGTCCTATAGAACACACTCTGTCCTATTAGAACACACTCTGTCCTATTAGAACACACTCTGTCCTATAAGAACACACACTGTCCTATAAGAACAAACTCTGTCCTATAAGAACCTATAAGAACACACTCTGTCCTATTAGAACACACTCTGTCCTATAAGAACACACTCTGTCCTATAAGATCCTATAAGAACACACTCTGTCCTATTAGAACACACTCTGTCCTATACGATCACACTCTGTCCTATTAGAACACACTCTGTCCTATAAGAACAATGTATTTTTGGTTTGCGAGGAACTTTGTCAATCTGCGTCTCTAAGTGCTGAAATTCAAAAACACTTTATAGAGAGTTCACACAGTAATACCCTGAGTTTGTGTTGTGCGTGTGTCAGTCCCAGTGACACGGCTGTGGTCTGATTACAGTTTTTTACAAGTGTTTGGGGAAACGGACAGAACAAGTACAGTGGTTGAGGAACGGACAGACAGATCCATAGAGATCCTATTCCAGTTTTTAACATTCCCTTCGGCACTAATTTCAGAACCTTTTGGTCCTTTTAAAAAACTCTAGACACAAAACTCAAAACAGTCATCAGTTGTAACACAGGCTGTCCAATGTTCAAAACATTGCATTGTGTATTCATATATTTAAAGAAACCTTGCACTTGCAGAATCATTGGTTCAAATAACTAATTTATCATGAAATACCAAAGGAACATTCATTTAGATCATCCACACACAAGATACCAATAGTTTCACTGTGTAGTTGTTCTTTCAATCATTAAATATTGTAGTACAAAATATGTGATAGATGTTTCATTATGGTACTACACGTAAATACGTCACTGTAAAAGGACTAGTAGAGAGAATACTACAGACACAGTGGAATCATGGAACAAAATATGACATTTATTGATGAAATACAATAAAATCACTCATAGGTTTCTTTGAATCAAAGCAAAAATAATTAGCTACAAACAAGAAAAAACTACTGTACTTCTATATCTCCATCAACCCTGTCTTGTGGATTTGGCCATAGGTTCTCATCCACATCACAATGGATGTTTTCATTGGCCAAACATCTTGGGAAGAATCTTCGGCAGGGCGAATCCAGACCTGACACTGGTCTGTTGTGATGTCATTGCATGCGTCATCCATGGCCTGGAGAAGGGCGGCTCGTTCGGTGGAGAAGGGTGGCCTATCATATACCGTCCACCTCCATGTGGAGAAAGATTCCCCAATCAGGTTTTAAGAAAGGAGAGTACGGGGGTGAGTACAGGGTGGTAAATTGTGGATGGGCCTGAAACCAGGCTTGCACCATTTGAGCCTGGTGGAACCTGACATTATCCCACACAGTGACATAGGTCACGCCATCAGCTCTACAGACCTGATTTAGCTCATCAGGGAAGGTTACATTCGAACAGCAAATCATGTGGCTGCCTGCAACTCAATGTATAGAGTATTCGAGTAGAGAGCTTTAGTTGTTGTTCGACCTAACATTAGAACAGGTAAGATGAGTAATCTAAGCAACTTTGACCGTGGTATGATTGTTGATGCCACACATGGCATCATGTTTCCAGCATCTCAGAAACAGCTGCCCTCCTGGGATTTTTACATTTACATTTACATTTAAGTCATTTAGCAGACGCTCTTATCCAGAGCGACTTACAAATTGGTGAATTCACCTTCTGACATCAGTGGAACAGCCACTTTACAATAGTGCATCTAACTCATTTAAGGGGGGTGAGAAGGATTGCTTTATCCTATCCTAGGTATTCCTTGAAGAGGTGGGGTTTCAGGTGTCTCCAGAAGGTGGTGATTGACTCCGCTGTCCTGGCGTCGTGAGGGAGTTTGTTCCACCATTGGGGGGCCAGAGCAGCGAACAGTTTTGACTGGGCTGAGCGGGAACTGTACTTCCTCAGTGGTAGGGAGGCGAGCAGGCCAGAGGTGGATGAACGCAGTGCCCTTGTTTGGGTGTAGGGCCTGATCAGAGCCTGGAGGTACTGCGGTGCCGTTCCCCTCACAGCTCCGTAGGCAAGCACCATGGTCTTGTAGCGGATGCGAGCTTCAACTGGAAGCCAGTGGAGAGAGCGGAGGAGCGGGGTGACGTGAGAGAACTTGGGAAGGTTGAACACCAGACGGGCTGCGGCGTTCTGGATGAGTTGTAGGGGTTTAATGGCACAGGCAGGGAGCCCAGCCAACAGCGAGTTGCAGTAATCCAGACGGGAGATGACAAGTGCCTGGATTAGGACCTGCGCCGCTTCCTGTGTGAGGCAGGGGCGTACTCTGCGGATGTTGTAGAGCATGAACCTACAGGAACGGGCCACCGCCTTGATGTTAGTTGAGAACGACAGGGTGTTGTCCAGGATCACGCCAAGGTTCTTAGCGCTCTGGGAGGAGGAAACAATGGAGTTGTCAACCGTGATGGCGAGATCATGGAACGGGCAGTCCTTCCCCGGGAGGAAGAGCAGCTCCGTCTTGCCGAGGTTCAGCTTGAGGTGGTGATCCGTCATCCACACTGATATGTCTGCCAGACATGCAGAGATGCGATTCGCCACCTGGTCATCAGAAGGGGGAAAGGAGAAGATTAATTGTGTGTCGTCTGCATAGCAATGATAGGAGAGACCATGTGAGGTTATGACAGAGCCAAGTGACTTGGTGTATAGCGAGAATAGGAGAGGGCCTAGAACAGAGCCCTGGGGGACACCAGTGGTGAGAGCGCGTGGCGAGGAGACAGATTCTCGCCACGCCACCTGGTAGGAGCGACCTGTCAGGTAGGACGCAATCCAAGCGTGGGCCGCACCGGAGATGCCCAACTCGGAGAGGGTGGAGAGGAGGATCTGATGGTTCACAGTGTCGAAGGCAGCCGATAGGTCTAGAAGGATGAGAGCAGAGGAGAGAGAGTTATCTTTAGCAGTGCGGAGCGCCTCCGTGATACAGAGAAGAGCAGTCTCAGTTGAATGACTAGTCTTGAAACCTGACTGATTTGGATCAAGAAGGTCATTCTGAGAGAGATAGCGGGAGAGCTGGCCAAGGACGGCACGTTCAAGAGTTTTGGAGAGAAAAGAAAGAAGGGATACTGGTCTGTAGTTGTTGACATCGGAGGGATCGAGTGTAGGTTTTTTCAGAAGGGGTGCAACTCTCGCTCTCTTGAAGACGGAAGGGACGTAGCCAGCGGTCAGGGATGAGTTGATGAGCGAGGTGAGGTAAGGGAGAAGGTCTCCGGAAATGGTCTGGAGAAGAGAGGAGGGGATAGGGTCAAGCGGGCAGGTTGTTGGGCGGCCGGCCGTCACAAGAAGCGAGATTTCATCTGGAGAGAGAGGGAGAAAGAGGTCAGAGCACAGGGTAGGGCAGTGTGAGCAGAACCAGCGGTGTCGTTTGACTTAGCAAACGAGGATCGGATGTCGTCGACCTTCTTTTCAAAATGGTTGACGAAGTCATCTGCAGAGAGGGAGGAGGGGGGAGGGGGAGGAGGATTCAGAAGGGAGGAGAAGGTGGCAAAGAGCTTCCTAGGGTTAGAGGCAGATGCTTGGAATTTAGAGTGGAAGAAAGTGGCTTTAGCAGCAGAGACAGAGGAGGAAAATGTAGAGAGGAGGGAGTGAAAGGATGCCAGGTCCGCAGGGAGGCGAGTTTTCCTCCATTTCCGCTCGGCTGCCCGGAGCACTGTTCTGTGAGCTCGCAGTGAGTCGTCGAGCCACGGAGCGGGAGGGGAGGACCGAGCCGGCCTGGAGGATAGGGGACATAGAGAGTCAAAGGATGCAGAAAGGGAAGAGAGGAGGGTTGAGGAGGCAGAATCAGGAGATAGGTTGGAGAAGGTATGAGCAGAGGGAAGAGATGATAGGATGGAAGAGGAGAGAGTAGCGGGGGAGAGAGAGCGAAGGTTGGGACGGCGCGATACCATCCGAGTAGGGGCAGTGTGGGAAGCGTTGGATGAGAGCGAGAGGGAAAAGGATACAAGGTAGTGGTCGGAGACTTGAAGGGGAGTTGCAATGAGGTTAGTGGAAGAACAGCATCTAGTAAAGATGAGGTCGAGCGTATTGCCTGCCTTGTGAGTAGGGGGGGAAGGTGAGAGGGTGAGGTCAAAAGAGGAGAGGAGTGGAAAGAAGGAGGCAGAGAGGAATGAGTCAAAGGTAGACGTGGGGAGGTTAAAGTCGCCCAGGACTGTGAGAGATTCCCTTGCGGAGGGAATAGCTGCACTGTTTGTATTCGGTCATTTTTCCGGTCACCTTGCCCTGATTAAAAGCAGCGGTTCGCGCTTTCAGTTTTGACGAATGCTGCCATCAATCCACGGTTTCTGGTTGGGGAATGTCTTAATAGATGCTGTTGGTACAACATCACCGATACTTGGTAATAAACTCGCTCACCAAATCAGCGTATTCATCAATGTTGTTTTTCGACACTATGCGGAACATGTCCCAGTCCACGTGATCGAAGCAATCTTGAAGTGTGGAATCCGATTGGTCGGACCAGCGTTGAACAGACCTGAGCGTGGGTGCTTCCTGTTTCAGTTTCTGTTTATAGGCTGGGAGCAACAAAATGGAGTCGTGCTCAGCTTTTCCGAAAGGAGGGCGGGGGATGGCCTTACATGCGTCTCGGAAGTTAGAATAACAATGATCCAGGGTTTTTCCAGCCCGTGTGGCGCAATCGATACGCTGATAGAATTTAGGGAGTCTTGTTTTCAGATTAGCCTTGTTAAAATCCCCAGCGACAATAAATGCAGACTCAGGATATATGGTTTCCAGTTTACATAGAGTCGAATGAAGTTCATTCAGGGCCGTCGATGTGTCTGATTTGGGGGAGTATACACGACTGTGATTATGATCGAAGAGAATTCTCTTGGTAGATAATGCATTTGATTGTAAGGAATTCTAGGTCAGGTGAACAAAAGGACTTGAGTTCCTGTATGTTGTTATGATCACACCACGTGTCATTAATCATAAGGCATACACCCCCGCCCTTCTTCTTACCAATTAGATGTTTGTTTCTGTAGGCGCGATGCGTGAAGAAACTGGGTGGCTGTACTGTCTCTGAAACATACCCCGAGTGAGCCATGTTTCCGTGAAACAGAGAATGTTACAATCTCTGATGTCTCTCTGGAAGGCAACCCTTGCTTGGATTTCGTCTACCTTGTTGTCAAGATACTGGACATTGGCGAGTAGTATGCTCGGGAGTGGTGAGCGATGTGCCCGTCTATGGAGCCTGACCAGAAGACCACTCCGTCTGCCCCTTCGACAGCGCCGTTGTTTTGCGTCGATGCAAGAAATAACAACGTAAGAAATAACACATAAAAAAAACAAAATACTGCATAGTTTCCTAGGAACGTGAAGCGAGGCGGCCATCTCTGTCGGTGCCGGAAGTAATGACGAGATGTAGTAACATTAGCCAAATGTTAACGAGAGGTACCAATGTTAGCCTAATGTTAACTAGATGTAGTAACGTCAGGATAATGTTAACTAGATGTAATAATGTTAGCCTAATGTTAACTAGATATAGTAATGTTAGCCTAATATTAACTAGATGTATTAACGTTAGGATAATGTTAACTAAATGTAGTAACTAGATGTAGTAACGTCAGGATAATGTTAACTAGATGTAATAACATTAGCCTAATGTTAACTAGATGTAGTAACATCAGGATAATGTTAACTAGATGTGGTAACATCAGGATAATGTTAACTAGATGTAGTAACATTAGCCTAATGTTAACTAGATGTGGTAACATCAGGATAATGTTAACTAGATGTAGTAACTAGATGTAGTAACGTCAGGATAATGTTAATTAGATGTAATAACATTAGCCTAATGTTAACTAGATGTGGTAACATCAGGATAATGTTAACTAGATGTAATAACATCAGGATAATGTTAACTAGATGTAGTAATGTCATGATAATGTTAACTAGATGTGGTAACATCAGGATAATGTTAACTAGATGTAGTAATGTCAGGATAATGTTAACTAGATGTTGTAACGTCAGGGTAGTGTTAACTTGATGTAGTAACACCGGGATAATTTTAACTAGATGTTGTAACGTCAGGATAATGTTAACTAGACGTTTTAACGTCTGGATAATGTTAACTAGATGTAGTAACGTTAGGATAATGTTAACTAGATGTAGTAAGGTCGGGATAATGTTAACTAGATTAAGTAACATTAACCTAAGGTTAACTAGATGTAGTAACATCAGGATAATGTTAACTAGATGTAGTAACATTATGATAATGTTAACTAGATGTAGTAAGGTCAGGATAATGTTAACTAGATTTAGTAACTTTAGCCCAATTTTAACTAGCTGATCTGAGAGGTAGGTAGTTCATAATGCAGCTACATGCAGAAGGCTAATGTTAACTAGCTGGCCTGGGAGGATGGATGTTCAATATGTAACTAGATGTAGTAATGTTAGGATAATGTTAACTAGCTGGCCTGGGAGGATGGATGTTCAATATGTAACTAGATGTAGTAACGTTAGGATAATGTTAACTAGCTGGCCTGGGAGGATGGATGTTCAATATGTAACTAGATGTAGTAACGTTAGGATAATGTTAACTAGCTGGCCTGGGGCATCGTTGCCCATGAACGGAAGTTAGGCTAGCGGGCAAGCATTTTAGCCAGGTAGATGAGGACAACAAAAAATAAAAGCGTGTACTGTCTGACAGAGTCATAGACTGTTTAGTCAAAATGAAGGAGAAATGTTTCTTTACAAGTAGGGTGACTCAGTGGGGTGACTCAGCAGGGTGACAGCGGGATGACTCAGTGGGGTGACTCAGTAGGGTGACTCAGTAGGGTCACTCAGTGGGGTGACTCAGCAGGGTGACGCAGCGGGGTGACTCAGTAGGGTGACTGAGCGGGGTGACTGAGCAGGGTGACAGTGGGGTGACTCAGCAGGGTGACAGTGGGGTGACTCAGCGGGGTGACTCAGTGGGTTGACTCAGTGGGGTGACTCAGTAGGGTGATTCAGTAGGGTGACTCAGTGTGGTGACTCAGTAGGGTGACTCAGTAGGGTGACTCAGTGGGGTGACTCAGTAGGGTGACTCAGTAGGGTGACTCAGTGGGGTGACTCAGTAGCGTGACTCAGTAGGGTGACTCAGTAGGGTGACTCAGTAGGGTGACTCAGTGGGGTGACTCAGTGGGGTGACTCAGTGGGGTGACTCAGTGGGGTGACTCAGTGGGGTGACTCAGTAGGGTGACTCATTGGGGTGACTCAGTGGGGTGACTCAGTGGGGTGACTCAGTGGGGTGACTCAGTGGGGTGACTCAGTGGGGTGACTCAGTGGGGTGACTCAGTAGGGTGACTCAGTGGGGTGACTCAGTGGGGTGACTCAGTGGGGTGACTCAGTGGGGTGACTCAGTGGGGTGACTCAGTGGGGTGACTCAGTAGGGTGACTCAGTGGGGTGACTCAGTGGGGTGACTCAGTGGGGTGACTCAGTGGGGTGACTCAGTGGGGTGACTCAGTGGGGTGACTCAATATGTTTTTTCTACTCCATATATTAAATGAAGGACACGTGTATCAGGAGCATGTCTAATCCTCAGCTCTAATTTCAGACATCCAGAAGTCTATGAAGATACCTGACCCTTTTCCCCCAGGGCTTTCTCTCTTTCACTCCATCTCTCATATGATAGAAGGGGATTTCTGATGGAACTTTCAGTTTGATTTCCTGGAGTTTCCATCTTAAAGAATTTATTCCGAATTACCCTTGACCTGCATCGCACACATTTCTCTCCCTCCCCCTCTCTCTCTCCATCTCTCTCTCCCTCCCACTTTCTCTCCCTCCCATTTCTCTCCCTCCACCTCTCTCTCCCTCCCACTTTCTCTCCCTCCCATTTCTCTCTCTCCATCTCTCTCTCCCTCCCACTTTCTCTCCCTCCATCTCTCTCTCTCCCTCCCCCTTTCTCTCCCTCCATCTCTATCTCCCTCCATCTCTCTCTCCCTCCATCTCTCTCTCCCTCCATCTCTCTCTCCCTCCATCTCTCTCTCCCTCCCCCTTTCTCTCCCTCCCCTTTCTCTCCCTCCACCTCTCTCTCCCTCCCCCTTTCTCTCCCTCCATCTCTCTCTCTCTCTCCCCATTTCTCTCTCTCCATCTCTCTCTCTCCCTACAACCTTTTTCTCCCTCCATCTCTCTCTCTCCATCTCTCTCTCCCTAACCCTTTCTCTCCCTCCATTTCTCCCTCTCCCTCCCCCTTTCTCTCCCTCCATCTCTCTATCTCCCTCCCCCTTTCTCTCCCTCCATCTCTCTCTCCCTCCACCTCTCTCTCCCTCCATCTCTCTCTCTCTCCCTCCATCTCTCTCTCCCTCCACCTCTCTCTCCCCCCACCTCTCTCCCCCCACCTCTCTCTCCCCCCACCTCTCTCTCCCCCACCTCTCTCTCCCTCGCCCTCCATTCTTCTCTCTCTCCCTCCAGTTCTCTCTCCCCCCACCCCCCCACCTCTCTCCCTCCACCTCTCCCTCCCTCCACCTTTCTCTCCCCCACCTCTCTCTATCCCCCACCCTTCTCCCTCCATCGATCTCTCCCCATCTCTCTCTCCCCCACCTATCTCTCCCCCCACCTCTCTCTATCCCCCACCTTTCTCCCTCCACCTATCTCTCCCTCCACCTCTCTCTCCCCCACCTCTCTCTATCCCCCACCTTTCTCCCTCCATCTCTCTCTCCCCACCTCTCTCCCTCCATCTCTCTCTCCCCACCTCTCTCTCCCCCACCCTTTTCCATCCATCTCTCTCTCCCCATCTCTCTCTCCACCTCTCTCTCTCCCTCCATCTCTACCTCCCCCCACCTCTCTCTCCATCCAGCTCTCCCTCCCTCTACCTCTCTCCCCCACCTCTCTCCCTCCATCGATCTCTCCCCATCTCTCTCTCCCTCCACCTATCTCTCCCCCCACCTCTCTCTCCCCCCACCTTTCTCCCTCCATCTCTCTCTCCCCAACTCTCTCTCCCTCCACCTATCTCTCCCCCACCTCTCTCTATCCCCCACCTTTCTCCCTCCATCTCTCTCTCCCCACCTCTCTCCCTCCACCTCTCCCCCCACCTCTCTCCCTCCACCTCTCTCTCCCCCCACCCCCCCCACCTCTCTCCCTCCATCTCTCTCTCCCCACCTCTCTCTCCCCCACCTCTCTCCCTCCATCTCTCTCTCCTCATCTCTCTCCATCCACCTCTCTCTCTCCCTCCATCTCTACCTCCCCCCACCTCTCTCTCCATCCAGCTCTCCCTCCCTCTACCTCTCTCCCCCACCTCTCTCCCTCCATCGATCTCTCCCTATCTCTCTCCCTATCTCTCTCTCCCTCCACCTCTCTCTCCCCCCACCTCTCTCTATCCCCCACCTTTCTCCCTCCATCTCTCTTTCCCCACCTCTCTCCCTCCACCCCCCCACCTCTCTCCCTCCACCTCTCTGTCCCCCCAACCCCCCACCTCTCTCCCTCCATCTCTCTCTCCCCATCTCTCTCTCCCTCCACCTCTCTCTCCCTCCACCTCTCTCTCCCTCCACCTCTCTCTCCCTCCCCATCTCTCTCTCCCTCCACCTCTCTCTCCCTCCACCTCTCTCTCCCTCCACCTCTCTCTCCCTCCACCTCTCTCTCTCCCCACCTCTCTCTCCCCCACCTATGTCTATCCCCCACCCTTTTCCATCCATCTCTCTCTCCCCATCTCTCTCCCTCCACCTCTCTCTCTCCCCATCTCTCTCTCCCCCCACCTCTCTCTCCCCACCTCTCTCTCCCCCACCTATCTCTCTCCCCCATCCTTTTCCATCCATCTCTCTCCCTCTACCTCTTTCTCCCCATCTCTCTCCCTCCACCTCTCTCTCTCCCTCCATCTATCTCTCCCCCCACCTCTCTGTCCATCCATCTCTCCCTCCCTCCACCTCTTCCCCCACCTCTCTCTCCCCATCTCTCTCTCCCCATCTCTCTCTCCCTCCACCTCTCTCTCTCCACCTCTCTCTCCCTCCACCTCTCTCTCCCTCCACCTCTATCTCCCCCCACCTCTCTCTCCCCATCTCTCTCTCCCTCCACCTCTCTCTCCCCACCTCTCTCTCCACCACCTATCTCTCTCCCCCACCCTTTTCCATCCATCTCTCTCTCCCCATCTCTCTCCCTCCACCTCTCTCTCTCCCTCCATCTCTCTCTCCCCACACCTCTCTCCCCGTCTCTCTCTCCCTCCAGCCCTCTCTCCCCACCTCTCTCTCCCCCACCTATCTCTCTCCCCCACCCTTTTCCATCCATCTCTCTCTCCCCATCTCTCTCCCTCCACCTCTCTCTCCCTCCATCTATCTCTCCCCCACCTCTCTCTCCATCCATCTCTCCCTCCCTCTACCTCTCTCTCCCCATCTCTCTCCTTCCACCTCTCTCTCTCCCTCCATCTCTCTCTCCCCCCACCTCTCTCTCCATCCATCTCTCCCTCCCTCCACCTCTCTCTCCCCCAACTCTCTCCCTCCACCTCCTCCCCCACCTCTCTCTCTCCCCATCTCTATCTCCCCATCTCTCTCTCCCTCCACCTCTCTCTCTCCACCTCTCTCTCTCCACCTCTCTCTCCCTCCACCTCTCTCTCACTCCATCTCTATCTCCCCCCCACCTCTCTCTCCCCATCTCTCTCTCCCTCCACCTCTCTCTCCCCACCTCTCTCTCCCCCACCTATCTCTATCCCCCACCCTTTTCCATCCATCTCTCTCTCCCCATCTCTCCCTCCACCTCTCTCTCTCCCTCCATCTCTCTCTCCCCCCACCTCTCTCTCCATCCATCTCTCCCTCCCTCCACCTCTCTCTCCCCCACCTCTCTCCCTCCACCTCTCCCCCCACCTCTCTCTCCCCCCACCTCTCTCTCCCTCCACCTCTCTCTCCCTCCACCTCTCTCTCCCTCCCCCTCTCTCCCCCTCCATCTCTCTCCCTCCAGCTCTCTCTCTCCACCTCTCCCTCCACCTCTCTCTCCCCCACCTCTCTCCCTCCACCTCTCTCTCCCTCCCCCTTTCTCTCCCCCTCCATCCATCGATCTCTCCCTCCACCTCTCTCTCCCCCATCTCTCTCTCCCCCATCTTTCTCTCTCTCGATATCTCTCTCCCCACCTCTCTCACCCCCACCCCCTCTCCCTCCACCTCTCTCTCCCCCCACCCCCATCTCTCTCGCTCCACCTCTCTCTCCCCCCACCCCCCATCTCTCTCTCCCCACACCTCTCTCTCCCTCCATCTCTCTTTCCCTATCTCTCTCTCCCCATCTCTCTCTCCCTCCACCTCTCCCTCCCTCCTTCTCTCTCTCCCTCCACCTCTCTCTCCCCGCAGCTCTCTCTATCCCCCACCTTTCTCCCTCCATCTCTCTTTCCCTATCTCTCCCTCCCTCCACCTCCCTCTCCCTACATCTCCCCCCACCTCTCTCCAACTCTCTCTCTCCACCTCTCCCTCCACCTATCTCCCCCTCCAACTTACTCTCCCTCCACCCCTCTCTCTCTCCACCCGTCTCTCCCTCAACCTCTCTCTCACCCCCACCTCTCTCTCCCCCACCCCTTTTCCTCCATCTCTCTCTCCCTCCACCTCTCTCTCTCCACCTCTCTCTCCCTCCACCTCTTTCTCCCTCCATCTCTCTCTCCCCCCACCTCTCTCTCCCTCCACCTCTTTCTCTCTCCACCTCTCTCTCCCTCCACCTCTTTCTCCCTCCATCTCTCTCTCTCTCCACCTCTCTCTCCCTCCACCTCTCTCTCCCTCCACCTCTCTCTCACCCCCACCTCTCTTTCTCCCCCACACCTTTCCCTCCATCTCTCTCTCCCTCCACCTCTCTCTCTCCACCTCTCCCTCCATCTCTCTCTCTCCCACCTCTCTCTCTCCACCTCTCTCTCTCCACCTCTCTCTCTCACTCCATCTCTCTCTCTCCACCTCTCTCTCTCTCCACCTCTCTCCCCCTCCATCTCTCTCTCCCTCCACCTCTCTCTCTCTCCACCTCTCTCTCTCTCTCCCTCCATCTCTCTCTCCCCCACCTCTCTCTCTCTCCACCTCTCCCTCCCTCCACCTCTCTCTCCCCCACCTCTCTCCCTCCACCTCTCCCCAACATCTCTCTCTCCCCATCTCTCTCTCCCCCACGTCTCTCTCTCCACCTCTCTTTCCCTCCACCTCTCTCTCCCTCCATCTCTCTCTCCCCCAACCTCTCTCTCCCTCCACCTCTCTCTCCTTCCACCTCTCTCTCCCTCCATATCACTCCCTCCACCTCTCTCTCTCCACGTCTCCCTCCCTCCACCTCTCTCCCTACATCTCTCTCCCCCCCACCTCTCTCTCACTCCATCTCTCTCTCTCCATCTCTCTCCACCTCTCCCTCCATCTCTCTCCCCCACCTCTCTCTCCATCTCTCTCTCCCACCTCTCCCTCCACCTCTCTCCCCCCACCTCTCTCTCACTTCATCTCTCTCTCCATCTCTCTCCCCCCACCTCTCTCTCCCCCACCTCTCTCTCACTCCATCTCTCTCACTCCATCTCTCTCTCTCCAAATCTCTCTCTCCACCTCTCTCTCACTCCACCTCTCCCTCCCTCCACCTCTCTCTCCCTCCAGCTTTCTCTCCCACTTGTTTCGCTTCTCATTTTAGCCAACAGAACTTAAAGGGGCAATAAAAAATACAAATTTTAATCAGCCCTTTAAACAGTTGTTTCTCGTTTGCCTTCCAGAGACAGTTTTTAAATCCCTCCCTACCTCCAACCCCACCCCTCCCCTTGCTTGTAGAGTCACTGATGCATGATGGTCAGAACTTGATAGGCATACAGAGGGTATGGGCTAGTGTGCAGTAATGAGAGTGTGTGTGTAGTTGTCTTCGTGTGTGGTCTGTGGTAGTGGTGCATTATATTACTAATACATAGATGTTATTATATTACACACTCTTTTATCTCTGTCTGGTTGTGTCATCATGGAGACAAAGGAACGTGCTACTTTTATATGAAACCCAAAATCCTACTTCAGTATAGAACTAATAACTACTACAGGACTACAGAGAGAGAGAGAGGGAGAAGGAGGGAGGGAGAGCGAAAGGGGTGGGAGGGAGGGAGAGAGAGAGAGAAGGGGTAGGGAGGGAGGGAGGGAGAAAGAGAGGGAGAGAGAGAGAGAAGGAGGGAGGGAGGGAGGGAGGGAGGGAGGGAGGGAGGGAGGGAGGGAGGGAGGGAGGGAGGGAGGGTGAGAGAGGGAGAGTCTAAGCCGTGTCTTGGCCGGGGGTATAGTTCTACTATGGAATTGTTTTAGGAAGGTCATATCACAGATTATTTATATAATATACAGAGATGTATAGATAGATGGGGATGTCTCCTAGTCTGATGAACACTGCTCTAGTTCTGTCACCTTTCACCTCAGATGGGATGTCTCCTGGTCTGACCAACACTGCTCTAGTTCTGTCACCTTTCACCTCAGATGGGATGTCTCCTGGTCTGACCAACACTGCTCTAGTTCTGTGACCTTTCACCTCAGATGGGATGTCTCCTGGTCTGACCAACACTGCTCTAGTTCTGCCACCTTTCACCTCAGATGGGATGTCTCCTGGTCTGACCAACACTGCTCTAGTTCTGTCACCTTTCACCTCAGATGGGATGTCTCCTGGTCTGACCAACACTGCTCTAGTTCTGTGACCTTTCACCTCAGATGGGATGTCTCCTGGTCTGACCAACACTGCTCTAGTTCTGCCACCTTTCACCTCAGATGGGATGTCTCCTGGTCTGACCAACACTGCTCTAGTTCTGCCACCTTTCACCTCAGAAGGAAAAAAACTGATATCTCTAGCTGAAACTGACATGGGGATTTATGTATAATGCTAGACAGATTTCTGCGGGGGCGCGACATCGACCTTAGAGGGTTAATGGTTGTGAAATGTGAAAACTTAGGATGGATCAACCACATTGTAGTTACTCCACAATACTAACCTAAATGAAAGAGTGAAAATAAGGAAGCCTGTACAGAAAAAACAAAATATATTAAAACAGGCATCGTATTTGAAAAAAATGTGTCAAAGAAATGAACCTCATGACTCACAACTGTAATCGCTGCCAAATGTGACTCCAACATGTACTGACTCAGGGTCTTACCCAGAAAGACTCACAACTGTAATCGTTGCCAAATGTGACTCCAACATGTACTGACTCAGGGTCTTACCCAGAAAGACTCACAACTGTAATCGTTGCCAAATGTGACTCCAACATGTACTGACTCAGGGTCTTACCCAGAAAGACTCACAACTGTAATCGTTGCCAAATGTGATTCCATCATGTATTGACTCAGGGGTGTGACTAATTCTGTAAATTATATATTTCATTTTCAATAAATTAGCAAAAATGTCCAAAAACATGTTTTCACTTTGTCATGATAGGGTGTGTAGATGGCATGTTGAATTGTGGCTGTAACGTAACAACATGTGAAATAAGTCAAAGGGTCTGAATACTTTGTGAAGGCTGTATGTCCCCATACTTCAAGACAGCTTCTCCTCCCACAGCGTACAGGTTTATATTTACAGAGATCACACAGCGTACAGGTTTATATTTACAGAGATCACACAGTGTAAAGGTTTATATTTACAGAGATCACACAGTGTAAAGGTTTATATTTACAGAGATCACACAGCGTACAGGTTTATATTTACAGAGATCACACAGTGTACAGGTTTATATTTACAGAGATCACACAGCGTACAGGTTTATATTTAAAGAGATCACACAGCGTACAGGTTTATATTTACAGAGATCACACAGCGTACAGGTTTATATTTAAAGAGATCACACAGCGTACAGGTTTATATTTACAGAGATCACAGTGTAAAGGTTTATATTTAAAGAGATCACACAGCGTACAGGTTTATATTTACAGAGATCACACAGCGTACAGGTTTATATTTAAAGAGATCACACAGCGTACAGGTTTATATTTACAGAGATCACACAGCGTACAGGTTTATATTTAAAGAGATCACACAGCGTACAGGTTTATATTTACAGAGATCACAGTGTAAAGGTTTATATTTACAGAGATCACAGTGTAAAGGTTTAAATTTACAGAGATCACAGTGTAAAGGTTTAAATTTACAGAGATCACAGCATACAGGTTTATATTTACAGAGATCACAGTGTAAAGGTTTAAATTTACAGAGATCACAGCGTACAGGTTTATATTTACAGAGATCACAGTGTAAAGGTTTATATTTACAGAGATCACAGTGTAAAGGTTTAAATTTACAGAGATCACAGTGTAAAGGTTTAAATTTACAGAGATCACAGCATACAGGTTTAAATTTACAGAGATCACACAGTGTAAAGGTTTATATTTACAGAGATCACAGTGTAAAGGTTTATATTTACAGAGATCACAGTGTAAAGGTTTAAATTTACAGAGATCACAGCATACAGGTTTATATTTACAGAGATCACACAGCGTACAGGTTTATATTTAAAGAGATCACACAGCGTACAGGTTTATATTTACAGAGATCACACAGTGTAAAGGTTTATATTTAAAGAGATCACACAGCATACAGGTTTATATTTAAAGAGATCACACAGTGTAAAGGTTTATATTTAAAGAGATCACACAGCGTACAGGTTTATATTTAAAGAGATCACACAGTGTAAAGGTTTATATTTACAGAGATCACAGTGTAAAGGTTTATATTTACAGAGATCACAGTGTAAAGGTTTATATTTACAGAGATCACTGTGTAAAGGTTTATATTTACAGAGATCACAGTGTAAAGGTTTATATTTACAGAGATCACACAGCGTACAGGTTTATATTTAAAGAGATCACACAGCGTACAGGTTTATATTTAAAGAGATCACACAGTGTAAAGGTTTATATTTACAGAGATCACACAGCGTACAGGTTTATATTTAAAGAGATCACACAGCGTACAGGTTTATATTTAAAGAGATCACACAGCATACAGGTTTATATTTACAGAGATCACAGTGTAAAGGTTTATATTTACAGAGATCACAGTGTAAAGGTTTATATTTACAGAGATCAGTGTAAAGGTTTATATTTACAGAGATCACAGTGTAAAGGTTTATATTTACAGAGATCACAGTGTAAAGGTTTATATTTAAAGAGATCACACAGCGTACAGGTTTATATTTAAAGAGATCACACAGCGTACAGGTTTATATTTAAAGAGATCACACAGTGTAAAGGTTTATATTTACAGAGATCACACAGTGTAAAGGTCCAGATTTAAAGAGATCACAGTGTACCCTGGGTTGGGGTCAATTCCTTTTCAATTAATTCAATGAAGAAAATTCAGTTCTCATTTCCTCCTGTTAGAATTGGACTTTCAGCTGACTTCCTGAGGTGACTGAATTGAAATGGAGCTGACCCCAACCTCCACTGATACATTGCCCCATATGTAAGCCCCAAAATCAACAGCAGTATCTGATCAGAACAAAGGATCATGCTGACATGCTTCTCCTATTGTTCTACACAATAATCTGTTCAATACGAACATAGACAATATTCATTGGGAGAATATCAACTTCATTTGCTTGATTCCCCACATCCTCTTTCTTTGATTCCTTCAAACCCATTGGATGAGGTGAGGGGCCCTCTCACCATCTCATCCAAGGAGTTTTTAAGAAGGATTCCTCGTGCCCTCAAATGGGTTTTGAGAAGGAGGCAAGGAGAGAGGACACAATGAATCAAGGAAAAACAATTGAGATTATGTTATTGCCAAAGACATGTGGTCCCTCCCAAATCAACTTCTTGGAAAAATATAATTTCCTTTATTCATTGTGTCCTCTCTCCTTGCCTCCTTCTCAAAACGCATTTGAGGAAGCAAGGAATCCTTCTCAAACCCATTGGATGAGATGGTGAGAGGGCTCTCCTCTCTGACCTTCTCATCCAATGGGTTTGGAGGAAAACACGAGGAATGCAAGGAGACAAAAAAATGCACTCCTTAAAGTATAGATGTAGGTAGAATCTGCGAAAGCCAGCAGCAATGGGACGAGGAGGGTCGGGAACCGGGTTATTTTCTTCTGGTTAGGCTATCTTGATTTCTGTCTCCCTCTTGAGGAATGCGTGTGTCTTGATTATTTAAAGCAACAGTAGCCTATATATAGTTTATTTTATTAAAACACATAAGGTGTGTCTATATAGGGAAAATACACCTTTTAAAATATAAGTTAAAGAATAAGACTAAATCAAATCAAAGTTTATTAAGTCCATGTAAAACAGGCGTTGGTGTAGATTGCCTCAAGATAACATCGTGACATTCTATATCTGTAAGTTCAAATCAAAGTTTATTTGTCACGTGCGCCGAATACAACAGTGAAATGCTGAATACAACAGGTGTAGTAGACCTCACAGTGAAATGCTGAATACAACAGGTGTAGTAGACCTTACAGTGAAATGCTGAATACAACAGGTGTAGTAGACCTCACAGTGAAATGCTGAATACAACAGGTGTAGTAGACCTCACAGTGAAATGCTGAATACAACAGGTGTAGTAGACCTTACAGTGAAATGCTAAATACAACAGGTGTAGTAGACCTTACAGTGAAATGCTGAATACAACAGGTGTAGTAGACCTCACAGTGAAATGCTGAATACAACAGGTGTAGTAGACCTCACAGTGAAATGCTAAATACAACAGGTGTAGTAGACCTTACAGTGAAATGCTGAATACAACAGGTGTAGTAGACCTTACAGTGAAATGCTGAATACAACAGGTGTAGTAGACCTCACAGTGAAATGCTGAATACAACAGGTGTAGTAGACCTCACAGTGAAATGCTGAATACAACAGGTGTAGTAGACCTCACAGTGAAATGCTGAATACAACAGGTGTAGTAGACCTTACAGTGAAATGCTGAATACAACAGGTGTAGTAGACCTCACAGTGAAATGCTGAATACAACAGGTGTAGTAGACCTCACAGTGAAATGCTGAATACAACAGGTGTAGTAGACCTCACAGTGAAATGCTGAATACAACAGGTGTAGTAGACCTCACAGTGAAATGCTGAATACAACAGGTGTAGTAGACCTCACAGTGAAATGCTGAATACAACAGGTGTAGTAGACCTCACAGTGAAATGCTTACGTACAAGCTCTAACCAATAGTGCAAAAATATGTCAGGTGAACAACAATAAACGGTGAACAATAGGTAAGTAAAGAAATAATACAACAGTAGAGAGGCTATATACAGTAGAGAGGTTATATATAGTAGAGAGGCTATATACAGTAGAGAGGCTATATACAGTAGAGAGGCTATATACAGTAGAGAGGTTATATACAGTAGAGAGGCTATATACAGTAGAGAGGCTATATACAGTAGAGAGGCTATATACAGTAGAGGGGCTATATACAGTAGAGGGGCTATATACAGTAGAGAGGCTATATACAGTAGAGAGGCTATATACAGTAGAGAGGCTACATACAGTAGAGGCTATATAGAGTAGAGAGGCTATATACAGTAGAGAGGCTATATACAGTAGAGAGGCTATATACAGTAGAGAGGCTATATACAGTAGAGAGGTTATATACAGTAGAGAGGCTATATACAGTAGAGAGGCTATATACAGTAGAGAGGCTATATACAGTAGAGAGGCTATATACAGTAGAGAGGCTACATACAGTAGAGGCTATATACAGTAGAGAGGCTATATACAGTAGAGAGGCTATATACAGTAGAGAGGCTATATACAGTAGAGAGGCTATATACAGTAGAGAGGCTATATACAGTAGAGAGGCTATATACAGTAGAGAGGCTATATACAGTAGAGAGGCTACATACAGTAGAGAGGCTACATACAGTAGAGAGGTTATATACAGTAGAGAGGCTATATACAGTAGAGAGGCTATATACAGTAGAGAGGTTATATACAGTAGAGGTTATATACAGTAGAGAGGTTATATACAGTAGAGAGGCTATATACAGTAGAGAGGCTATATACAGTAGAGAGGTTATATACAGTAGAGGTTATATACAGTAGAGAGGCTATATACAGTAGAGAGGCTATATACAGTAGAGAGGCTATATACAGTAGAGAGGCTATATACAGTAGAGAGGCTATATACAGTAGAGAGGCTACATACAGTAGAGAGGTTACATACAGTAGAGAGGTTATATACAGTAGAGAGGTTATATACAGTAGAGAGGCTATATACAGTAGAGAGGCTATATACAGTAGAGAGGTTATATACAGTAGAGGTTATATACAGTAGAGAGGCTATATACAGTAGAGAGGCTATATACAGTAGAGAGGTTATATACAGTGGAGAGGCTATATACAGTGGAGAGGCTATATACAGTAGAGAGGCTATATACAGTAGAGAGGCTATATACAGTAGAGAGGTTATATACAGTAGAGGTTATATACAGTAGAGAGGCTACATACAGTAGAGGTTATATACAGTAGAGAGGCTATATACAGTAGAGAGGCTATATACAGTAGAGAGGTTATATACAGTAGAGAGGTTATATACAGTAGAGAGGCTATATACAGTAGAGAGGTTATATACAGTAGAGGTTATATACAGTAGAGAGGCTATATACAGTAGAGAGGCTATATACAGTAGAGAGGTTATATACAGTAGAGAGGCTATATACAGTGGAGAGGCTATATACAGTAGAGAGGCTATATACAGTAGAGAGGCTATATACAGTAGAGAGGTTATATACAGTAGAGAGGCTATATACAGTGGAGAGGCTGTATACAGTAGAGAGGCTGTATACAGTAGAGAGGCTGTATACAGTAGAGAGGCTGTATACAGTAGAGAGGCTATATACAGTAGAGAGGCTATATAGAGTAGAGAGGCTATATAGAGTAGAGAGGCTATATACAGTAGAGAGGCTATATACAGTAGAGGGGCTATATACAGTAGAGAGGCTATATACAGTAGAGAGGCTATATACAGTAGAGAGGTTATATACAGTAGAGAGGCTATATACAGTAGAGAGGCTATATACAGTAGAGAGGCTATATACAGTGGAGGCTATATACAGTGGAGGCTATATACAGTAGAGAGGCTATATACAGTAGAGAGGCTATATACAGTAGAGAGGCTGTATACAGTAGAGAGGCTATATACAGTAGAGAGGCTATATACAGTAGGGAGGCTATATACAGTAGAGAGGCTATATACAGTAGAGAGGCTATATACAGTAGAGAGGCTATATACAGTAGAGAGGCTATATACAGTAGAGAGGCTATATACAGTAGAGGGGCTATATACAATAGAGAGGCTATATACAGTAGAGGCTATATACAGTAGAGAGGCTATATACAGTAGAGAGGCTATATACAGTAGAGAGGCTATATACAGTAGAGAGGCTATATACAGTAGAGAGGCTATATACAGTAGAGGGGCTATATACAGTAGAGGGGCTATATACAGTAGAGGGGCTATATACAGTAGAGAGGTTATATACAGTAGAGAGGCTATATACAGTAGAGAGGCTATATACAGTAGAGAGGCTATATACAGTGGAGGCTATATACAGTAGAGAGGCTATATACAGTAGAGAGGTTATATACAGTAGAGAGGCTATATACAGTAGAGAGGCTATATACAGTAGAGAGGTTATATACAGTAGAGAGGCTATATACAGTAGAGAGGCTATATACAGTAGAGAGGCTATATACAGTAGAGAGGCTATATACAGTAGAGAGGCTATATACAGTAGAGAGGCTATATACAATAGAGAGGCTATATACAATAGAGAGGCTATATACAGTAGAGAGGCTATATACAGTAGAGAGGCTATATACAGTGGAGGCTATATACAGTGGAGGCTATATACAGTAGAGAAGTTATATACAGTAGAGAGGCTATATACAATAGAGAGGCTATATACAGTAGAGAGGCTATATACAGTAGAGAGGCTATATACAGTAGAGAGGCTATATACAGTGGAGATTATATACAGTGGAGGCTATATACAGTAGAGAGGTTATATACAGTAGAGAGGCTATATACAGTAGAGAGGCTATATACAGTAGAGAGGCTATATACAGTAGAGAGGCTATATACAATAGAGAGGCTATATACAGTAGAGAGGCTATATACAGTAGAGATGCTATATACAGTAGAGAGGCTATATACAGTAGAGAGGCTATATACAGTAGAGAGGCTATATACAGTAGAGAGGCTATATACAGTGGAGAGGCTATATACAGTAGAGAGGTTATATACAGTAGAGAGGCTATATACAATAGAGAGGCTATATACAGTAGAGAGGCTATATACAGTAGAGAGGCTATATACAGTAGAGAGGCTATATACAGTAGAGAGGCTATATACAGTAGAGAGGCTATATACAGTAGAGAGGCTATATACAATAGAGAGGCTATATACAGTAGAGAGGCTATATACAGTAGAGAGGCTATATACAGTAGAGGCTATATACAGTAGAGAGGCTATATACAGTAGAGAGGCTATATACAGTAGAGAGGCTATATACAGTAGAGAGGCTATATACAGTAGAGAGGCTATATACAGTAGAGGGGCTATATACAGTAGAGGGGCTATATACAGTAGAGAGGCTATATACAGTAGAGAGGTTATATACAGTAGAGAGGCTATATACAGTAGAGAGGCTATATACAGTAGAGAGGCTATATACAGTGGAGGCTATATACAGTGGAGGCTATATACAGTAGAGGGGCTATATACAGTAGAGGGGCTATATACAGTAGAGAGGCTATATACAGTAGAGAGGTTATATACAGTAGAGAGGCTATATACAGTAGAGAGGCTATATACAGTAGAGAGGCTATATACAGTGGAGGCTATATACAGTAGAGAGGCTATATACAGTAGAGAGGTTATATACAGTAGAGAGGCTATATACAGTAGAGAGGCTATATACAGTAGAGAGGTTATATACAGTAGAGAGGCTATATACAGTAGAGAGGCTATATACAGTAGAGAGGCTATATACAGTAGAGAGGCTATATACAGTAGAGAGGCTATATACAATAGAGAGGCTATATACAATAGAGAGGCTATATACAGTAGAGAGGCTATATACAGTAGAGAGGCTATATACAGTGGAGGCTATATACAGTGGAGGCTATATACAGTAGAGAAGTTATATACAGTAGAGAGGCTATATACAATAGAGAGGCTATATACAGTAGAGAGGCTATATACAGTAGAGAGGCTATATACAGTAGAGAGGCTATATACAGTGGAGATTATATACAGTGGAGGCTATATACAGTAGAGAGGTTATATACAGTAGAGAGGCTATATACAGTAGAGAGGCTATATACAGTAGAGAGGCTATATACAGTAGAGAGGCTATATACAGTAGAGAGGCTATATACAATAGAGAGGCTATATACAGTAGAGAGGCTATATACAGTAGAGAGGCTATATACAGTAGAGAGGCTATATACAGTAGAGAGGCTATATACAGTAGAGAGGCTATATACAGTAGAGAGGCTATATACAGTGGAGAGGCTATATACAGTAGAGAGGTTATATACAGTAGAGAGGCTATATACAATAGAGAGGCTATATACAGTAGAGAGGCTATATACAGTAGAGAGGCTATATACAGTAGAGAGGCTATATACAGTAGAGAGGCTATATACAGTAGAGAGGCTATATACAATAGAGAGGCTATATACAGTAGAGAGGCTATATACAGTAGAGAGGCTATATACAGTAGAGGCTATATACAGTAGAGAGGTTATATACAGTAGAGAGGCTATATACAGTAGAGAGGCTATATACAGTAGAGAGGCTATATACAGTAGAGAGGCTATATACAGTAGAGAGGCTATATACAGTAGAGGGGCTATATACAGTAGAGGGGCTATATACAGTAGAGAGGCTATATACAGTAGAGAGGTTATATACAGTAGAGAGGCTATATACAGTAGAGAGGCTATATACAGTAGAGAGGCTATATACAGTGGAGGCTATATACAGTGGAGGCTATATACAGTAGAGAGGCTATATACAGTAGAGAGGCTATATACAGTAGAGAGGCTATATACAGTAGAGAGGCTATATACAGTAGAGAGGTTATATACAGTAGAGAGGCTATATACAGTAGAGAGGCTATATACAGTAGAGAGGCTATATACAGTAGAGAGGCTATATACAGTAGAGAGGCTATATACAATAGAGAGGCTATATACAATAGAGAGGCTATATACAGTAGAGAGGCTATATACAGTAGAGAGGCTATATACAGTGGAGGCTATATACAGTGGAGGCTATATACAGTAGAGAAGTTATATACAGTAGAGAGGCTATATACAATAGAGAGGCTATATACAGTAGAGAGGCTATATACAGTAGAGAGGCTATATACAGTAGAGAGGCTATATACAGTGGAGATTATATACAGTGGAGGCTATATACAGTAGAGAGGTTATATACAGTAGAGAGGCTATATACAGTAGAGAGGCTATATACAGTAGAGAGGCTATATACAGTAGAGAGGCTATATACAGTAGAGAGGCTATATACAGTAGAGAGGCTATATACAGTAGAGAGGCTATATACAGTAGAGAGGCTATATACAGTAGAGAGGCTATATACAGTGGAGAGGCTATATACAGTAGAGAGGTTATATACAGTAGAGAGGCTATATACAATAGAGAGGCTATATACAGTAGAGAGGCTATATACAGTAGAGGCTATATACAGTAGAGAGGCTATATACAGTAGAGAGGCTATATACAGTAGAGAGGCTATATACAGTAGAGAGGCTATATACAGTAGAGAGGCTATATACAATAGAGAGGCTATATACAGTAGAGAGGCTATATACAGTAGAGAGGCTATATACAGTGGAGGCTATATACAGTAGAGAGGCTATATACAGTAGAGAGGCTATATACAGTGGAGGCTATATACAGTAGAGAGGCTATATACAGTGGAGGCTATATACAGTAGAGAGGCTATATACAGTAGAGAGGCTATATACAGTAGAGAGGCTATATACAGTGGAGGCTATATACAGTAGAGAGGCTATATACAGTAGAGAGGTTATATACAGTGGAGGCTATATACAGTAGAGAGGCTATATACAGTAGAGAGGCTATATACAGTAGAGAGGCTATATACAGTAGAGAGGCTATATAGGGTAGAGAGGCTATATACAGTAGAGAGGTTATATACAGTAGAGAGGCTATATACAGTAGAGAGGCTATATACAGTAGAGAGGCTATATACAGTAGAGAGGCTATATAGGGTAGAGAGGCTATATACAGTAGAGAGGCTATATACAGTGGAGGCTATATACAGTAGAGAGGCTGTATACAGTAGAGAGGTTATATACAGTAGAGAGGCAATAAACAGTAGAGAGGCTATATACAGTAGAGGGACTATATGCAGTAGAGAGGCTGTATACATTAGATGCTATATACAGTAGAGAGGCTATATAGAGTAGAGAGGCAATATAGAATATATAGTCCGGGTAGCCATTTGGTTACCTGTTCTGGAGTCTTATGGCTTAGGGGGTAACAAACTGTTGAGAAGCCTTTTTGACTTGGTGCTCTGGTACCTCTTGCCATGCAGTAGTAGAGAGAACAGTCTATTACTGGGATGGCTGGGGTCTATTACAATTTTTAGGGCCTTCCTCTGACACCGCCTGGTGTAGAGATCCTGGATGGCAGACAGCTTGGCCCCAGTGATATACTGGGACGTACGTACTACCCTCTGTAGGGCCTTCCTCTGACACCGCCTGGTGTAGAGGTCCTGGATGGCAGGCAGCTTAGCCCCAGTGATGTACTGGGCCGTACACACCACCACCTGGTATAGAGGTCCTGGATGGCTGCCAGCTTAGCCCCAGTGATGTACTGGGCCGTACACACCACCGCCTGGTATAGAGATCCTGGATGGCAGGCAGCTTAGCCCCAGTGATGTACTGGGCCGTACACACCACCACCTGGTATAGAGGTCCTGGATGGCTGCCAGCTTAGCCCCAGTGATGTACTGGGCCGTACACACCACCGCCTGGTATACAGGTCCTGGATGGCAGGCAGCTTAGCCCCAGTGATGTACTGGGCCGTTCACACCACCGCCTGGTATAGAGGTCCTGGATGGCAGGAAGCTTGGCCCCAGTGATGTACTGGGCCGTACACACCACCACCTGGTATAGAGGTCCTGGATGGCAGGAAGCTTGGCCCCAGTGATGTACTGGGCCGTACACACCACCACCTGGTATAGAGGTCCTGGATGGCAGGCAGCTTAGCCCCAGTGATGTACTGGGCCATACGCATTACCATCTGTAGTGCCTTCCTCTGACACCACCTGGTGTAGAGGTCCTGGATGACAGGCAGCTTAGCTGATGTACTGGGACGTACGTACTACCCTTTGTAGGGCCTTCCTCTGACACCGCCTGGTGTAGAGGTCCTGGATGGCAGGCAGCTTAGCCCCAGTGATGTACTGGGCTGTACACACCATGACCTGGTATAGAGGTCCTGGATGGCAGGCAGCTTGGCCCCAGGGATGTACTGGGCCATGCGCATTACCGTCTGTAGTGCCTTCCTCTGACACCGCCTGGTGTAGAGGTCCTGGATGGCAGGCAGCTTGGCCCCAGTGATGTACTGGGCCGTACACACCACCACCTGGTATAGAGGTCCTGGATGGCAGGCAGCTTAGCCCCAGTGATGTACTGGGCCGTGCACACCACCACCTGGTATAGAGGTCCTGGATGACAGGCAGCTTGGCCTCAGGGATGTACTGGGCCGTACGTACTACCCTCTGTAGTGCCTTGTGGTCAGAGGTCGAGCAATTGCCTTACCAGGCAGTGATGCAACCAGTACTCTCGATGTCGCTCTCAAAGTTAAACTAAATATTAGCACTTTACATAGTCGAGGGTAATAACCTTCAATCTGGACAGAAAAAATCTTGAGGCTAGAAAAATGAATTGACAAATATTACGAAAACAAGCCACACCCAAACATGACGGAGAGTAAACAAAGAGAACCAATCTCAAAAAGAAAACAGGACTCCTCGACGGACACAGACGACTTATGCTTTTAACCACCGGGAATGGTAAGGGTGGAAACCAATCTGTTAAAATCAGTAAATTACAAAATGGTCTTTAATTAGTGTGGAAAGACCACCAGAGGGCAGGCTGGGCTCACGGATAGTAGCCCAACAAGGCATGGGAGACAAGGTAACCAGAGGCAATTAAGCACAGCTGACGGTATTAATGACATATTCTCCTTCCCCTATAAGAGAGAGAATGGAACCAGCAGAGAGGGGACACTATCTCTGGAAGATGGCCACTGAGAGAGAGGAGCTATCCATGAAGAACCACTAAGACGGTGACAATCTTGTGACTTTTGTTGTAGTTTAAAGATAATCCTCTTGTGTTCCTGTTTCATCTGGAGAAGATGTATGTTTTTTTCTTGGAAGATTTTCATTGATTTTGTTGGAGTGTTTGTGTTGACCAAATGCCCTCAATAGAGAACTGTGTTCAATCAAGAAAACCTACTCCTGACTCGTTTATTCCACCTTCCCGCTTTAGAGTGACGCCCAATTACTTGGTCCGCTCACAGCAGTAAATACACAAGTTCAGGGGCCTTGCTTTAACAAACTTAACCATTTTCACTGGAGTGTACAAAACGTCTTTCAAGCTGTCAGGCATTCCCTTGGCAGCAAGAGCCTCTCGGTGGATGCTGCAGTGGACCCAAGTGGCGTCGGGAGCAACTGCTTGCACACGCGTTACCACTCCACTATGTCTCCCTGTCATGACTTTTGTGCCATCAGTTCAGATACCAACACATCTTGACCACCAAAGTTCATTTGCTGTCACAAAGCTGTCCAGTACTTTAAAAATATCCTCTCATGTTGTCCTGGTTTGCAGAAGAGGATGTCTTCCTTAACTGACCCCCAATAAATGTAACGGACATATTTTTGACTCATCCAGCTGTAATGCATAGAATTCACTGGCTTATATGCGAAGTAGTAATTGTTTCAAAACATCTCCTGCCATGTCACTGATGCATTGTGAAACAGTGTTTTTTGATGACGAATTGTCTGTATAGTTTTTTGTGGCCTTTTCCCCCAGAACTGTCCCAGCCAGAACTGTCCCAGCAAGAACTGTCCCAGCCAGAACAGTCCCAGCCAGAACTGTCCCAGAATATTGTCCTTACTGGAAGATGAGGAAAAATGGGACCTTTCTAGTGAATAAGCTGATACTGGAGGAGCTTGGAGTGGATGTGTGTCCGCTGGATCAGGAGCGATGACATCAGATCGACGTGAAGCGGGAGAACACTAAATACCCTCCCGTGGTAATCTTCAAGCTGTAGACCAAAGTCAACATTCTGAAGGCACAAGAGGGAATGGAGATCAAGGTCCAGATTATTGATTAGTCCAGGATCTGTCTGATACATGGACACTGGTGTTCCCACTGAGATACATGGACACTAGTGTTCCCACTGAGATACACGGACACTGGTGTTCCCACTGAGATACACGGACACTGGTGTTCCCACTGAGATACACGGACACTGGTGTTCCCACTGAGATACACGGACACTGGTGTTCCCACTGAGATACACGGACACTGGTGTTCCCACTGAGATACACGGACACTGGTGTTCCCACTGAGATACACGGACACTGGTGTTCCCACTGAGATACACGGACACTGGTGTTCCCACTGAGATACACGGACACTGGTGTTCCCACTGAGATACACGGACACTGGTGTTCCCACTGAGATACACGGACACTGGTGTTCCCACTGAGATACACGGACACTGGTGTTCCCACTGAGATACACGGACAAAGAAAATACAAATGCATTAAACATGTGTCTAATGCCGTCCCATTTGTTCTATTCTGGACATTATAAGGAGCCGTTCTCAGCAGCCTCCACTGATGTGTGTGTATCTGAATGAGAAAGGAGGGTCAATATGAATGTGTAAGAGTGTGGGAGAGAAGCGGTGTGTGGAGCCAAGGGGTACATGTTGTGTTTGAATGAAGAAGAATGGATGAGGAAGTAAATGTATAGATGTGTCTGAGAAGAAGGGAGAAAGATAGAGGTGGGGATAAACTTGGCCTGGTGTTGTAATAGAGGGCAGGGGGGGAGGTGGGGATAAACTTGGCCTGGTGGTGTAATAGAGGGCAGGGGGGGAGGTGGGGATAAACTTGGCCTGGGGGTGTAATAGAGGGCAGGGGGGAGGTGGTGATAAGCTTGGCCTGGGGGTGTAATAGAGGGCAGGGGGGAGGTGGTGATAAGCTTGTCCTGGGGGTGTAATAGAGGGCAGGGGGGAGGTGGTGATAAGCTTGGCCTGGGGGTGTAATAGAGGGCAGGGGGGAGGTGGTGATAAGCTTGGCCTGAGGGTGTAATAGAGGGCAGGGGGGGAGGTGGTGATAAACTTGGCCTGGGGGTGTAATAGAGGGCAGGGGGGGAGGTGGGGATAAACTTGGCCTGGGGGTGTAATAGAGGGCAGGGGGAGGTGGTGATAAGCTTGTCTTTGGGGGGGGGGGGTATGCTGGTATGCTGAGTGAGGTATACTGTGATATGCTGAGTGAGGTATGCTGAGTGAGCTTTGCTGTGATATGCTGAGTGAGCTATGCTGAGTGAGGTATGCTGAGTGAGCTATGCTGAGTGAGCTATGCTGAGTGAGCTATGCTGAGTGAGCTATGCTGAGTGAGCTATGCTGAGTGAGCTATGCTGAGTGAGCTATGGTGAGTGAGCTGTGCTGAGTGAAGTATGCTGTGGTATGCTGAGTGAAGTATGCTGAGCTATGCTGAGTGAGCTGTGCTGTGATATGCTGAGTGAGGTATGCTGTGGTATGCCGAGTGAGGTATGCTGTGGTATGCTGAGTGAAGTATGCTGAGCTATGCTGAGTGAGCTATGCCCTAATATGCTGAGTGAGCTATGCTGTGATATGCTGAGTGAGGTATGCTGTGGTATGCTGGTGTGAGGTATGCTGAGTGAAGTATGCTTTGGTATGCTGAGTGAGGTATGCTGAGTGAAGTATGCTTTGGTATGCTGAGTGAGGTTTGCTGAGTGAAGTATGCTGTGGTATGCTGAGTGAGGTATGCTGAGTGAAGTATGCTGTGGTATGCTGAGTGAAGTATGCTGTGGTATGCTGAGTGAAGTATGCTGAGTGAAGTATGCTGTGGTATGCTGAGTGAGGTATGCTGAGTGAAGTATGCTGTGGTATGCTGAGTGAGGTATGCTGAGTGAAGTATGCTGTGGTATGCTGAGTGAAGTATGCTTTGGTATGCTGAGTGAGGTATGCTGAGTGAAGTATGCTGTGGTATGCTGAGTGAGGTATGCTGAGTGAAGTATGCTGTGGTATGCTGAGTGAGGTATGCTGAGTGAAGTATGCTGTGGTATGCTGAGTGAAGTATGCTGTGGTATGCTGAGTGAAGTATGCTTTGGTATGCTGAGTGAGGTATGCTGAGTGAAGTATGCTGTGGTATGCTGAGTGAGGTATGCTGAGTGAAGTATGCTGTGGTATGCTGAGTGAAGTATGCTGTGGTATGCTGAGTGAGGTATGCTGAGTGACAGTTCCCAGTTCAAAACTGCAGATAACATTAGGCCAGCTACTGTGAAAAAAAATACTACTCTTCGCCTGGTAATTACAGTGCATTCGGAAAGTATTCAGACCTCTTGACCTTTTCCACATTTTGTTACATTTCAGTCTTAATCTATAATAGATTAAATTGTTTTTTTCCCATCATCAATCTACACACAATACCCCATAATGACATCACAATACCCCATAATGACATCACAATACCCCATAATGACAAAAGCAAAAACGGATAAATATTTTCTAACTAAAACTAAACTAAAAAACATTTACAGAAGTTTTCATACCGTTTACTCAGTACTAAATTCCAAACATTTGTAAGGGATGAGACAGCCAAGCCAATGGGTTCGTAACTTCAACCCTGCAGCACACACACACATACTAACTGATTAATGGGCTGGTGAATGTATGTTGCTTTGTTTGCTCTTTTCCATATTATGTCCCTGATAAGCCACCCAGGAAAGCGCTGAAAACAGCCCATAAGTGGCTCTAACAGTCAACATTACACTACCAAAAGTTTCAAAAGAATAAGACTTTTAAAATGTGACATTGTGTACAGTGTTGTAATGATGTGCAAAGAGTTAAAGTACAAAGGAGAAATAAATAAACATAAATATGGGTCATATTTACAATGGTGTTTGTTCTTCACTGGTTGACCTTTTCTCGTGGCAACAGGTCACAAATCTTGCTGCTGTGATGGAACACTGTTGAATTTCACCCAGTAGATATGGGAGTTTATCAAAATTGGATTTGTTTTCAAATTCTTTGTGGATCTGTGTAATCTGAGGGAAATATGTGTCATTAATATGGTCATACATTGGAAAGGAGGTTAGGAAGGAGCAGCTCAGTTTCCACCTCATTTTGTGGGCAGTGAGCACATAGCCTGTCTTCTCTTGAGAGCCAGGTCTGCATATATATGGCCCACCGGCCATATCACTAAGAGCATGCCTGGGACCGATGGTCGTGTTAGATCAGTGGAGATCCAGGTGAAGAACCGGACATATATCAGGCCAGTTGCCTGACTAATTCCTCTCCCTGAGATGACAGAGGACGGGGAGCAATGAGCCTTTTGAGGAGTGTGAAATTTAACACATTTCTGGGGTGGCTGTAGAAAAGGCCCATGGAGTTGGTGGAATAATCCTTTAATTCATTGCCATTTACTCAGGGGCGCTTTAATTAGGTCAGGTGGAAATGTCCGACAGATCTCAACTCCATAAAAGGAGGAAATTGCCATCGCCTGATCTCACTGCTTTCTCTTCCTTAACTCCATCTGATCCAGAAGTTCTGAGTCCATGAATCCACCACAGACTACTCAGTAAATATACCACTTTATGGTTAAAGGAATTCCTGCCTCAGTCTCATCCATTCCTCTGTCACCTGACACGTGACCACCTGTTCACCTTCACTGTCAGCCATCCTACCTGTCCAGCTACTCACACAGATTCCACTAATCTTTCAGAATAATGTGGACTATATGGAATAATATGGATTAATGTAGACTATATGGAATAATATGGAATAATGTGGACTATATGGAATAATATGGAATAATGTGGACTAAATGGAATAATATGGAATAATGTAGACTAAATGGAATAATATGGAATAATTTAGACTATATGGAATAATATGTAATAATGTGGACTAATGTGGCCTATATGGAATAATATGGCATAATGTAGACTATATGGAATAATGTAGACTATATGGAATAATATGGAATAATGTAGATTATATGGAATAATTTGGAATAATGTAGACTATATGGAATAATGTAGACTATATGGAATAATATGACGTAATGTAGACTATATGGAATAATATGGAATAATGTGGACTAAATGGAATAATATGGAATAATGTAGACTAAATGGAATAATATGGAATAATGTGGACTATATGGAATAATATGGAATAATGTGGACTATATGGAATAATATGGAATAATGTGGACTATACAGAATAATGTGGCCTATATGGAATAATATGGAATAATGTAGACTGTGTGGGTCCTGTGTGGCTCAGTCGGTAGAGCATGGCGCTTGCAACGCCAAGCGTCGTGGGTTCGATTCCCGGTAGGGCCACCCATATGTAAAAGTAGTGGCCCCAGCCGACTTGTAAGTCGCTTTGGACAAAAGCGTCTGCTAAATGGGATATATTATTATTATATTAGACTAAAAGGAATAATATGGAATAATTTAGACTATATGGAATAATGTAGACTATATGGAATAATATGAAATAATTTGGAATAATGTAGACATATGGAATAATGTGGAATAATGTGGACTATATGAAATGAAGTAGACTATATGGAATAATATGGAATAATGTAGACTATATGGAATAATGTAGACTATATGGAATAATGTAGACTATATAGAATAATGTAGACTATATGGAATAATGTAGACGATATGGAATAATATGGCATAATGTAGACTATATGGAATAATATGGAATAATGTGGACTATATGGAATAATATGGAATAATGTGGACTATATGGAATAATATGGAATATATGGAATAATTTGGAATAATGTCGACATATGGAATAATGTAGAATAATGTGGACTATATGAAATGATGTAGACTATATGGAATAATATGGAATAATGTAGACTATATGGAATAATGTAGACTATATGGAATAATGTAGACAATATGGAATAATGTAGACTATATGGAATAATATGGAATAATGTGGACTATATGGAATAATATGGCATAATGTAGACTATATGGAATAATGTAGACTATATGGAATAATATGGAATAATGTGGACTATATGGAATAATATGGAATAATGTGGACTATATGGAATAATATGGAATAATGTAGACTAAATTGAATACTGTGGAATAATGTAGACTATATGGAATAATATAGACTATATGGAATAATGTAGACTATATGGAATAATGTGGACTATATTGAATAATGTGGACTATATGGAATAATATGGAATAATGTGGACTATGTGGAATAATGTGGACTATATGGAATAATGTAGACTATATTGAATAATATTAGAGGTAACATTAAACCACCGGTTAGAGGAACCACCGGTTAGAGGTAACATTAAACCACCGGTGAGAGGTAATATTAAAACACCGGTTAGAGGAACCACCGGTTAGAGGTAACATTAAACCACCGGTTAGAGGAACCACCGGTTAGAGGTAACATTAAACCACCGGTTAGAGGAACCACCGGTTAGAAGTAACATTAAACCACCGGTTAGAGGTAACATTAAACCACCGGTTAGCGGTAACATTATACCACCGCTTAGAGGTAACATTAAACCACCGGTTAGAGGTACCACCGGTTAGAGGTAACATTAAACCACCGGTTAGAGGAACCACCGCTTAGAGGTAACATTAGACCACCGGTTAGATTTAACATTAAACCACCGGTTAGAGGTAACATTAGACCACCGGTTAGAGGTAACATTAAACCACCGGTTAGAGGAACCACCGGTTAGAGGTAACATTAAACCACCGGTTAGAGGTAACATTAAACCACCGGTTAGAGGTCCCACCGGTTAGAGGTAACATTAGACCACCGGTTAGAGGTAACATTAAACCACCGGTTAGAGGAACCACCGGTTAGAGGTAACATTAAACCACCGGTTAGAGGTAACATGAAACCACCGGTTAGAGGTCCCACCGGTTAGAGGTAACATTAAACCACCGGTTAGAGGAACCACCGGTTAGAGGTAACATTAAACCGCCGGTTAGAGGTAACATTAAACCACCGGTTAGAGGTAACATTAAACCACCGGTTAGAGGAACCACCGGTTAGAGGTCCCACCGGTTAGAGGTAACATTAAACCACCGGTTAGAGGTCCCACCGGTTAGAGGTAACATTAAACCACCGGTTAGAGGTAACATTAGACCACCGGTTAGAGGTAACATTAACCCACCGGTTAGAGGTAACATTAAACCACCGGTTAGAGGAACCACCGGTTAGAGGTAACATTAAACCACCGGTTAGAGGAACCACCGGTTAGAGGTAACATTAAACCACCGGTTAGAGGTAACATTAAACCACCGGTTAGAGGTAACATTAACCCACCGGTTAGAGGTAACATTAAACCACCGGTTAGAGGTACCACCGGTTAGAGGTAACATTAAACCACCGGTTAGAGGTACCACCGGTTAGAGGTAACATTAAACCACCGGTTAGAGGTAACATTAAACCACCGGTTAGAGGAAACATTCAACCACCGGTTAGAGGTAACATTAAACCACCGGTTAGAGGTAACATTAAACCACCGGTTAGAGGAACCACCGGTTAGAGGTAACATTAAACCACCGGTTAGAGGAACCACCGGTTAGAGGTAACATTAAACCACCGGTTAGAGGTAACATTAAACCACCGTTTAGTGGTAACATTAAACCACCGGTTAGAGGTAACATTAACCCACCGGTTAGAGGAACCACCGGTTAGAGGTAACATTAAACCACCGGTTAGAGGTAACATTAAACCACCGGTTAGAGGTACCACCGGTTAGAGGAAAAATTAAACCACCGGTTAGAGGTAACATTAAACCACCGGTTAGAGGTAACATTAAACCACCGGTTAGAGGAACCACCGGTTAGAGATAACATTAAACCACCGGTTAGAGGTAACATTAAACCACCGGTTAGAGGAACCACCGGTTAGAGGTAACATTAAACCACCGGTTAGCGGAAACATTAAACCACCGGTTAGAGGTAACATTAAACCACCGGTTAGAGGAAACATTAAACCACCAGTTAGAGGTAACATTAAACCACCGGTTAGAGGTAACATTAAACCACCGGTTAGAGGAAACATTAAACCACCAGTTAGAGGTAACATTAAACCACCGGTTAGAGGTAACATTAAACCACCGGTTAGAGGTAACATTAGACCACCGGTTAGAGGTAACATTAACCCACCGGTTAGAGGTAACATTAAACCACCGGTTAGAGGAACCACCGGTTAGAGGTAACATTAAACCACCGGTTAGAGGAACCACCGGTTAGAGGTAACATTAAACCACCGGTTAGAGGTAACATTAAACCACCGGTTAGAGGTAACATTAACCCACCGGTTAGAGGTAACATTAAACCACCGGTTAGAGGTACCACCGGTTAGAGGTAACATTAAACCACCGGTTAGAGGTACCACCGGTTAGAGGTAACATTAAACCACCGGTTAGAGGTAACATTAAACCACCGGTTAGAGGAAACATTCAACCACCGGTTAGAGGTAACATTAAACCACCGGTTAGAGGTAACATTAAACCACCGGTTAGAGGAACCACCGGTTAGAGGTAACATTAAACCACCGGTTAGAGGAACCACCGGTTAGAGGTAACATTAAACCACCGGTTAGAGGTAACATTAAACCACCGTTTAGTGGTAACATTAAACCACCGGTTAGAGGTAACATTAACCCACGGTTAGAGGAACCACCGTTAGAGGTAACATTAAACCACCGGTTAGAGGTAACATTAAACCACCGGTTAGAGGTACCACCGGTTAGAGGAAAAATTAAACCACCGGTTAGAGGTAACATTAAACCACCGGTTAGAGGTAACATTAAACCACCGGTTAGAGGAACCACCGGTTAGAGATAACATTAAACCACCGGTTAGAGGTAACATTAAACCACCGGTTAGAGGAACCACCGGTTAGAGGTAACATTAAACCACCGGTTAGCGGAAACATTAAACCACCGGTTAGAGGTAACATTAAACCACCGGTTAGAGGAAACATTAAACCACCAGTTAGAGGTAACATTAAACCACCGGTTAGAGGTAACATTAAACCACCGGTTAGAGGAAACATTAAACCACCAGTTAGAGGTAACATTAAACCACCGGTTAGAGGAAACATTAAACCACCGGTTAGAGGTAACATTAAACCACCGGTTAGAGGTAACATTAAACCACCGGTTAGAGGTAACATTAAACCACCGGTTAGAGGTAACATTAAACCACCGGTTAGAGGTAACATTAAACCACCGGTTTGAGGTAACATTAAACCACCGGTTAGAGGTAACATTAAACCACCGGTTAGAGGAACCACCGGTTAGAGGAAACATTAAACCACCGGTTAGAGGTAACATTAAACCACCGGTTAGAGGTAACATTAAACCACCGGTTAGAGGAAACATTAAACCACCGGTTAGAGGTAACATTAAACCACCGGTTAGAGGTAACATTAAACCACCGGTTAGAGGAAACATTAAACCACCGGTTAGAGGAAACATTAAACCACCGGTTAGAGGTAACATTAAACCACCGGTTAGAGGTAACATTAAACCACCGGTTAGAGGTAACATTAAACCATCGGTTAGCGCTATCATTAACACACCGGTTAGAGGTAACATTAAACCACCGGTTAGAGGTAACATTAAACCACCTGTTTCAGGTAACATTAAACCACCGGTTTGAGGTAACATTAAACCACCGGTTAGAGGTAACATTAAACCACCGGTGTGAGGTAACATTAAACCACCGTTTAGAGGAACCACCGGTTAGAGGTAACATTAAACCACCGTTTAGAGGAACCACCTGTTTCAGGTAACATTAAACCACCGGTTAGAGGTAACATTAAACCACCGGTTAGAGGTAACATTAAACCACCGGTTAGAGGTAACATTAACCACCGGTTAGAGGTAACATTAAACCACCGTTTAGAGGTAACATTAAACCACCAGTTAGAGGTAACATTAAACCACCGGTTAGAGGAACCACCGGTTAGCGGTAACATTAAACCACCGTTTAGAGGTAACATTAAACCACCAGTTAGAGGTAACATTAAACCACCGGTTAGAGGAACCACCGGTTAGAGGTAACATTAAACCACCAGTTAGATTTAACATTAACCCACCGGTTAAAGGAAACATTAAACCACCGGTTAGAGGTAACATTAAACCACCGGTTAGAGGAACCACCGGTTAGAGGTAACATTAAACCACCGTTAGCGGTAACATTAAACCACCGGTTAGAGGTAACATTAAACCACCGGTTAGCGGAAACATTAAACCACCGGTTAGAGGTAACATTAAACCACCGGTTAGAGGTAACATTAAACCACCGGTTAGAGGTAACATTAAACCACCGGTTAGCGGAAACATTAAACCACCGGTTAGAGGTAACATTAAACCACCGGTTAGAGGTAACATTAAACCACCGGTTAGCGGTAACATTAAACCACCGGTTAGAGGTAACATTAAACCACCGGTTAAGCGGAAACATTAAACCACCGGTTAGCGCTAACATTATCCCACCGGTTAGAGGTAACATTAAACCACCGGTTAGAGGTAACATTAAACCACCGGTTAGAGGTAACATTAACCACCGGTTAGAGGTAACATTAAACCACCGGTTAGAGGTAACATTAAACCACCGTTTAGAGGTAACATTAAACCACCGGTTAGAGGTAACATTAAACCACCGGTTAGAGGAACCACCGTTAGAGGTAACATTAAACCACCGGTTAGATTTAACATTAAACCACCGGTTAGAGGTACCACCGGTTAGAGGAAACATTAAACCACCGGTTAGAGGAAACATTAAACCACCGGTTAGAGGTAACATTAAACCACCGGTTAGAGGTACCACCGGTTAGAGGTAACATTAAACCACCGGTTAGAGGAACCACCGGTTAGAGGTAACATTAAACCACCGGTTAGATTTAACATTAAACCACGGTTAGAGGTACCACCGGTTAGAGGTAACATTAAACCACCGGTTAGAGGAACCACCGGTTAGAGGTAACATTAAACCACCGGTTAGATTTAACATTAAACCACCGGTTAGAGGTACCACCGTTAGAGGTAACATTAAACCACAGGTTAGAGGAAACATTAAACCACCGGTTAGAGGTAACATTAAACCACCGGTTAGAGGAAACATTAAACCACCGGTTAGAGGTAACATTAAACCACCGGTTAAAGGAAACATTAAACCACCGGTTAGAGGTAACATTAAACCACCAGTTAGAGGTAACATTAAACCACCGGTTAGAGGAACCACCGGTTAGCGGTAACATTAAACCACCGTTTAGAGGTAACATTAAACCACCAGTTAGAGGTAACATTAAACCACCGGTTAGAGGAACCACCGGTTAGAGGTAACATTAAACCACCAGTTAGATTTAACATTAACCCACCGGTTAAAGGAAACATTAAACCACCGGTTAGAGGTAACATTAAACCACCGGTTAGAGGAACCACCCGGTTAGAGGTAACATTAAACCACCGTTAGCGGTAACATTAAACCACCGGTTAGAGGTAACATTAAACCACCGGTTAGCGGAAACATTAAACCACCGGTTAGAGGTAACATTAAACCACCGGTTAGAGGTAACATTAAACCACCGGTTAGAGGTAACATTAAACCACCGGTTAGCGGAAACATTAAACCACCGGTTAGAGGTAACATTAAACCACCGGTTAGAGGTAACATTAAACCACCGGTTAGCGGTAACATTAAACCACCGGTTAGAGGTAACATTAAACCACCGGTTAGCGGAAACATTAAACCACCGGTTAGCGCTAACATTATCCCACCGGTTAGAGGTAACATTAAACCACCGGTTAGAGGTAACATTAAACCACCGGTTAGAGGTAACATTAACCACCGGTTAGAGGTAACATTAAACCACCGGTTAGAGGTAACATTAAACCACCGTTTAGAGGTAACATTAAACCACCGGTTAGAGGTAACATTAAACCACCGGTTAGAGGAACCACCGGTTAGAGGTAACATTAAACCACCGGTTAGATTTAACATTAAACCACCGGTTAGAGGTACCACCGGTTAGAGGTAACATTAAACCACCGGTTAGAGGAAACATTAAACCACCGGTTAGAGGTAACATTAAACCACCGGTTAGAGGTACCACCGGTTAGAAGTAACATTAAACCACCGGTTAGAGGAACCACCGGTTAGAGGTAACATTAAACCACCGGTTAGATTTAACATTAAACCACCGGTTAGAGGTACCACCGGTTAGAGGTAACATTAAACCACCGGTTAGAGGAACCACCGGTTAGAGGTAACATTAAACCACCGGTTAGATTTAACATTAAACCACCGGTTAGAGGTACCACCGGTTAGAGGTAACATTAAACCACAGGTTAGAGGAAACATTAAACCACCGGTTAGAGGTAACATTAAACCACCGGTTAGAGGAAACATTAAACCACCGGTTAGAGGTAACATTAAACCACCGGTTAAAGGAAACATTAAACCACCGGTTAGAGGTAACATTAAACCACCGTTTAGAGGTAACATTAAACCACCGGTTAGAGGTAACATTAAACCACCGATTAGAGGTAACATTAAACCACCGGTTAGAGGAAACATTAAACCATCGGTTAGAGGTAACATTAAACCACCGGTTAGAGGTAACATTAAACCACCGGTTAGAGGAACCACCGGTTAGCGGTAACATTAAACCACCGGTTAGAGGTAACATTAAACCACCGCTTAGAGGTAACATTAAACCACCGGTTAGAGGAACCACCGGTTAGAGGTAACATTAAACCACCGGTTAGAGGAACCACCAGTTAGAGGTAACATTAAACCACCGGTTAGAGGTAACATTAAACCACCGGTTAAAGGTAACATTAAACCACCGGTTAGAGGTAACATTAAACCACCGGTTAGAGGTAACATTAAACCACCGGTTAGAGGAACCACCGGTTAGAGGTAACATTAAACCACCGGTTAGCGCTAACATTATCCCACCGGTTAGAGGTAACATTAAACCACCGGTTAGAGGTAACATTAAACCACCGGTTAGAGGTAACATTAACCACCGGTTAGAGGTAACATTAAACCACCGGTTAGAGGTAACATTAAACCACCGTTTAGAGGTAACATTAAACCACCGGTTAGAGGTAACATTAAACCACCGGTTAGAGGAACCACCGGTTAGAGGTAACATTAAACCACCGGTTAGATTTAACATTAAACCACCGGTTAGAGGTACCACCGGTTAGAGGAAACATTAAACCACCGGTTAGAGGAAACATTAAACCACCGGTTAGAGGTAACATTAAACCACCGGTTAGAGGTACCACCGGTTAGAGGTAACATTAAACCACCGGTTAGAGGAACCACCGGTTAGAGGTAACATTAAACCACCGGTTAGATTTAACATTAAACCACGGTTAGAGGTACCACCGGTTAGAGGTAACATTAAACCACCGGTTAGAGGAACCACCGGTTAGAGGTAACATTAAACCACCGGTTAGATTTAACATTAAACCACCGGTTAGAGGTACCACCGGTTAGAGGTAACATTAAACCACAGGTTAGAGGAAACATTAAACCACCGGTTAGAGGTAACATTAAACCACCGGTTAGAGGAAACATTAAACCACCGGTTAGAGGTAACATTAAACCACCGGTTAAAGGAAACATTAAACCACCGGTTAGAGGTAACATTAAACCACCGGTTAGAGGTAACATTAAACCACCAGTTAGAGGTAACATTAAACCACCGGTTAGAGGAACCACCGGTTAGCGGTAACATTAAACCACCGTTTAGAGGTAACATTAAACCACCAGTTAGAGGTAACATTAAACCACCGGTTAGAGGAACCACCGGTTAGAGGTAACATTAAACCACCAGTTAGATTTAACATTAACCCACCGGTTAAAGGAAACATTAAACCACCGGTTAGAGGTAACATTAAACCACGGTTAGAGGAACCACCGGTTAGAGGTAACATTAAACCACCGGTTAGCGGTAACATTAAACCACCGGTTAGAGGTAACATTAAACCACCGGTTAGCGGAAACATTAAACCACCGGTTAGAGGTAACATTAAACCACCGGTTAGAGGTAACATTAAACCACCGGTTAGAGGTAACATTAAACCACCGGTTAGCGGAAACATTAAACCACCGGTTAGAGGTAACATTAAACCACCGGTTAGAGGTAACATTAAACCACCGGTTAGCGGTAACATTAAACCACCGGTTAGCGGAAACATTAAACCACCGGTTAGCGCTAACATTATCCCACCGGTTAGAGGTAACATTAAACCACCGGTTAGAGGTAACATTAAACCACCGGTTAGAGGTAACATTAAACCACCGGTTAGAGGTAACATTAACCACCGGTTAGAGGTAACATTAAACCACCGTTTAGAGGTAACATTAAACCACCGTTTAGAGGTAACATTAAACCACCGGTTAGAGGTAACATTAAACCACCGGTTAGAGGAACCACCGGTTAGAGGTAACATTAAACCACCGGTTAGATTTAACATTAAACCACCGGTTAGAGGTACCACCGGTTAGAGGTAACATTAAACCACCGGTTAGAGGAAACATTAAACCACCGGTTAGAGGTAACATTAAACCACCGGTTAGAGGTACCACCGGTTAGAGGTAACATTAAACCACCGGTTAGAGGAACCACCGGTTAGAGGTAACATTAAACCACCGGTTAGATTTAACATTAAACCACCGGTTAGAGGTACCACCGGTTAGAGGTAACATTAAACCACCGGTTAGAGGAACCACCGGTTAGAGGTAACATTAAACCACCGGTTAGATTTAACATTAAACCACCGGTTAGAGGTACCACCGGTTAGAGGTAACATTAAACCACAGGTTAGAGGAAACATTAAACCACCGGTTAGAGGTAACATTAAACCACCGGTTAGAGGAAACATTAAACCACCGGTTAGAGGTAACATTAAACCACCGGTTAAAGGAAACATTAAACCACCGGTTAGAGGTAACATTAAACCACCGGTTAGAGGTAACATTAAACCACCGGTTAGAGGTAACATTAAACCACCGATTAGAGGTAACATTAAACCACCGGTTAGAGGAAACATTAAACCATCGGTTAGAGGTAACATTAAACCACCGGTTAGAGGTAACATTAAACCACCGGTTAGAGGAACCACGGTTAGAGGTAACATTAAACCACCGGTTAGAGGTAACATTAAACCACCGGTTAGAGGTAACATTAAACCACCGGTTAGAGGAACCACCGGTTAGAGGTAACATTAAACCACCGGTTAGAGGAACCACCAGTTAGAGGTAACATTAAACCACCGGTTAGAGGTAACATTAAACCACCGGTTAAAGGTAACATTAAACCACCGGTTAGAGGTAACATTAAACCACCGGTTAGAGGTAACATTAAACCACCGGTTAGAGGAACCACCGGTTAGAGGTAACATTAAACCACCGGTTAGAGGTAACATTAAACCACCGGTTAGAGGTAACATTAAACCACCGGTTAGAGGTAACATTAAACCACCGGTTAGAGGAACCACCGGTTAAAGGTAACAATAAACCACCGGTTAGAGGTAACATTAAACCAACGGTTAGAGGTAACATTAAACCACCTGTTTCAGGTAACATTAAACCACCGGTTAGAGGTAACATTAAACCACCGGTTAGAGGAACCACCGGTTAAAGGTAACATTAAACCACTGGTTAGAGGTAACATTAAACCACCGGTTAGAGGAACCACCGGTTAGAGGTAACATTAAACCACCGGTTAGAGGTAACATTAAACCACCTGTTTCAGGTAACATTAAACCACCGGTTAAAGGTAACATTAAAGCACCGGTTAGAGGTAACATTAAACCACCGGTTAGAGGTAACATTAAACCACCGGTTAGAGGAACCACCGGTTAAAGGAAACATTAAACCACCGTTTAGAGGTAACATTAAACCACCGGTTAGAGGTAACATTAAACCACCGGTTAGAGGAACCACCGGTTAGAGGTAACATTAAACCACCGGTTAGATTTAACATTAAACCACCGGTTAGAGGTACCACCGGTTAGAGGTAACATTAAACCACCGGTTAGAGGAAACATTAAACCACCGGTTAGAGGTAACATTAAACCACCGGTTAGAGGTACCACCGGTTAGAAGTAACATTAAACCACCGGTTAGAGGAACCACCGGTTAGAGGTAACATTAAACCACCGGTTAGATTTAACATTAAACCACCGGTTAGAGGTACCACCGGTTAGAGGTAACATTAAACCACCGGTTAGAGGAACCACCGGTTAGAGGTAACATTAAACCACCGGTTAGATTTAACATTAAACCACCGGTTAGAGGTACCACCGGTTAGAGGTAACATTAAACCACAGGTTAGAGGAAACATTAAACCACCGGTTAGAGGTAACATTAAACCACCGGTTAGAGGAAACATTAAACCACCGGTTAGAGGTAACATTAAACCACCGGTTAAAGGAAACATTAAACCACCGGTTAGAGGTAACATTAAACCACCGTTTAGAGGTAACATTAAACCACCGGTTAGAGGTAACATTAAACCACCGATTAGAGGTAACATTAAACCACCGGTTAGAGGAAACATTAAACCATCGGTTAGAGGTAACATTAAACCACCGGTTAGAGGTAACATTAAACCACCGGTTAGAGGAACCACCGGTTAGCGGTAACATTAAACCACCGGTTAGAGGTAACATTAAACCACCGCTTAGAGGTAACATTAAACCACCGGTTAGAGGAACCACCGGTTAGAGGTAACATTAAACCACCGGTTAGAGGAACCACCAGTTAGAGGTAACATTAAACCACCGGTTAGAGGTAACATTAAACCACCGGTTAAAGGTAACATTAAACCACCGGTTAGAGGTAACATTAAACCACCGGTTAGAGGTAACATTAAACCACCGGTTAGAGGAACCACCGGTTAGAGGTAACATTAAACCACCGGTTAGCGCTAACATTATCCCACCGGTTAGAGGTAACATTAAACCACCGGTTAGAGGTAACATTAAACCACCGGTTAGAGGTAACATTAACCACCGGTTAGAGGTAACATTAAACCACCGGTTAGAGGTAACATTAAACCACCGTTTAGAGGTAACATTAAACCACCGGTTAGAGGTAACATTAAACCACCGGTTAGAGGAACCACCGGTTAGAGGTAACATTAAACCACCGGTTAGATTTAACATTAAACCACCGGTTAGAGGTACCACCGGTTAGAGGAAACATTAAACCACCGGTTAGAGGAAACATTAAACCACCGGTTAGAGGTAACATTAAACCACCGGTTAGAGGTACCACCGGTTAGAGGTAACATTAAACCACCGGTTAGAGGAACCACCGGTTAGAGGTAACATTAAACCACCGGTTAGATTTAACATTAAACCACCGGTTAGAGGTACCACCGGTTAGAGGTAACATTAAACCACCGGTTAGAGGAACCACCGGTTAGAGGTAACATTAAACCACCGGTTAGATTTAACATTAAACCACCGGTTAGAGGTACCACCGGTTAGAGGTAACATTAAACCACAGGTTAGAGGAAACATTAAACCACCGGTTAGAGGTAACATTAAACCACCGGTTAGAGGAAACATTAAACCACCGGTTAGAGGTAACATTAAACCACCGGTTAAAGGAAACATTAAACCACCGGTTAGAGGTAACATTAAACCACCGGTTAGAGGTAACATTAAACCACCAGTTAGAGGTAACATTAAACCACCGGTTAGAGGAACCACCGGTTAGCGGTAACATTAAACCACCGTTTAGAGGTAACATTAAACCACCAGTTAGAGGTAACATTAAACCACCGGTTAGAGGAACCACCGGTTAGAGGTAACATTAAACCACCAGTTAGATTTAACATTAACCCACCGGTTAAAGGAAACATTAAACCACCGGTTAGAGGTAACATTAAACCACCGGTTAGAGGAACCACCGGTTAGAGGTAACATTAAACCACCGGTTAGCGGTAACATTAAACCACCGGTTAGAGGTAACATTAAACCACCGGTTAGCGGAAACATTAAACCACCGGTTAGAGGTAACATTAAACCACCGGTTAGAGGTAACATTAAACCACCGGTTAGAGGTAACATTAAACCACCGGTTAGCGGAAACATTAAACCACCGGTTAGAGGTAACATTAAACCACCGGTTAGAGGTAACATTAAACCACCGGTTAGCGGTAACATTAAACCACCGGTTAGCGGAAACATTAAACCACCGGTTAGCGCTAACATTATCCCACCGGTTAGAGGTAACATTAAACCACCGGTTAGAGGTAACATTAAACCACCGGTTAGAGGTAACATTAAACCACCGGTTAGAGGTAACATTAACCACCGGTTAGAGGTAACATTAAACCACCGTTTAGAGGTAACATTAAACCACCGTTTAGAGGTAACATTAAACCACCGGTTAGAGGTAACATTAAACCACCGGTTAGAGGAACCACCGGTTAGAGGTAACATTAAACCACCGGTTAGATTTAACATTAAACCACCGGTTAGAGGTACCACCGGTTAGAGGTAACATTAAACCACCGGTTAGAGGAAACATTAAACCACCGGTTAGAGGTAACATTAAACCACCGGTTAGAGGTACCACCGGTTAGAGGTAACATTAAACCACCGGTTAGAGGAACCACCGGTTAGAGGTAACATTAAACCACCGGTTAGATTTAACATTAAACCACCGGTTAGAGGTACCACCGGTTAGAGGTAACATTAAACCACCGGTTAGAGGAACCACCGGTTAGAGGTAACATTAAACCACCGGTTAGATTTAACATTAAACCACCGGTTAGAGGTACCACCGGTTAGAGGTAACATTAAACCACAGGTTAGAGGAAACATTAAACCACCGGTTAGAGGTAACATTAAACCACCGGTTAGAGGAAACATTAAACCACCGGTTAGAGGTAACATTAAACCACCGGTTAAAGGAAACATTAAACCACCGGTTAGAGGTAACATTAAACCACCGGTTAGAGGTAACATTAAACCACCGGTTAGAGGTAACATTAAACCACCGATTAGAGGTAACATTAAACCACCGGTTAGAGGAAACATTAAACCATCGGTTAGAGGTAACATTAAACCACCGGTTAGAGGTAACATTAAACCACCGGTTAGAGGAACCACCGGTTAGAGGTAACATTAAACCACCGGTTAGAGGTAACATTAAACCACCGGTTAGAGGTAACATTAAACCACCGGTTAGAGGAACCACCGGTTAGAGGTAACATTAAACCACCGGTTAGAGGAACCACCAGTTAGAGGTAACATTAAACCACCGGTTAGAGGTAACATTAAACCACCGGTTAAAGGTAACATTAAACCACCGGTTAGAGGTAACATTAAACCACCGGTTAGAGGTAACATTAAACCACCGGTTAGAGGTAACATTAAACCACCGGTTAGAGGTAACATTAAACCACCGGTTAGAGGAACCACCGGTTAAAGGTAACAATAAACCACCGGTTAGAGGTAACATTAAACCAACGGTTAGAGGTAACATTAAACCACCTGTTTCAGGTAACATTAAACCACCGGTTAGAGGTAACATTAAACCACCGGTTAGAGGAACCACCGGTTAAAGGTAACATTAAACCACTGGTTAGAGGTAACATTAAACCACCGGTTAGAGGAACCACCGGTTAGAGGTAACATTAAACCACCGGTTAGAGGTAACATTAAACCACCTGTTTCAGGTAACATTAAACCACCGGTTAAAGGTAACATTAAAGCACCGGTTAGAGGTAACATTAAACCACCGGTTAGAGGTAACATTAAACCACCGGTTAGAGGAACCACCGGTTAAAGGAAACATTAAACCACCGTTTAGAGGTAACATTAAACCACCGGTTAGAGGTAACATTAAACCACCGGTTAGAGGAACCACCGGTTAGAGGAACCACCGGTTAGAGGTAACATTAAACCACCGGTTAGAGGTAACATTAAACCACCAGTTAGAGGTAACATTAAACCACCGGTTAGAGGAACCACCGGTTAGAGGAACCACCGGTTAGAGGTAAGATTAAACCACCGGTTAGAGGTAACATTAAACCACCGGTTAGAGGAACCACCGGTTAGAGGAACCACCTGTTAGAGGTAACATTAAACCACCGGTTAGAGGAAACATTAAACCACCAGTTAGAGGTAACATTAAACCACCGGTTAGAGGTAACATTAAACCACCGGTTAGAGGTAACATTAAACCACCGGTTAGAGGAACCACCGGTTAGAGGTAACATTAAACCACCGGTTAGAGGTAACATTAAACCACCGGTTAGAGGAACCACCGGTTAGAGGTAACATTAAACCACCGGTTAGAGGTAACATTAAACCACCGGTTAGAGGTAACATTAAACCACCGGTTAGAGGAAACATTAAACCACCAGTTAGAGGTAACATTAAACCATCGGTTAGAGGTAACATTAAACCACCGGTTAGAGGTAACATTAAACCACCGGTTAGAGGAACCACCGGTTAGAGGTAACATTAAACCACCGGTTAGAGGTAACATTAAACCACCGGTTAGAGGTAACATTAAACCACTGGTTAGAGGAAACATTAAACCACCAGTTAGAGGTAACATTAAACCACCGGTTAGCGGAAACATTAAACCACCGGTTAGCGCTAACATTATCCCACCGGTTAGAGGTAACATTAAACCACCGGTTAGAGGTAACATTAATCCACCGGTTACAGGTAACATTAAACCACCGGTTAGCGCTAACATTATCCCACCGGTTAGAGGTAACATTAAACCACCGGTTAGAGGTAACATTAAACCACCAGTTAGAGGTAACATTAAACCACCGGTTAGAGGAACCACCGGTTAGAGGTAACATTAAACCACCGGTTAGAGGTAACATTAAACCACCGGTTAGAGGTAACATTAAACCACCGGTTAGAGGAAACATTAAACCACCAGTTAGAGGTAACATTAAACCACCGGTTAGAGGTAACATTAAACCACCGGTTAGAGGTAACATTAACCACCGGTTAGAGGTAACATTAAACCACCGGTTAGAGGAACCACCGGTTACAGGTAACATTAAACCACCGGTTAGAGGTAACATTAAACCACCGGTTAGAGGTAACATTAAACCACCAGTTAGAGGTAACATTAAACCACCGGTTAGAGGAACCACCGGTTAGAGGTAACATTAAACCACCGGTTAGAGGTAACATTAAACCACCCGTTAGAGGTAACATTAAACCACCGGTTAGAGGTAACATTAAACCACCGTTTAGAGGTAACATTAAACCACCGGTTAGAGGTAACATTAGACCACCGGTTAGAGGTAACATTAAACCACCGGTTAGAGGAACCACCGGTTAGAGGTAACATTAAACCACCGGTTAGAGGTAACATTAAACCACCGGTTAGAGGAACCACCGGTTAGAGGTAACATTAAACCACCGGTTAGAGGTAACATTAAACCACCGGTTAGAGGTAACATTAAACCACCGGTTAGAGGTAACATTAAACCACCGGTTAGAGGTAACATTAAACCACCGGTTAGAGGAACCACCGGTTAGAGGTAACATTAAACCACCGGTTAGAGGTAACATTAAACCACTAGTTAGAGGTAACATTAAACCACCGGTAAGTGGTAACATTAAACCACTGATGGACAAATATGCAGAGCATTTCGGGCATTGGTGTGAGAATGGCGCTCTTCAACGACTTCGATGAGATCAAGGCTCCTATTGGCCAGGAGGCAGATAGATTGACAGCTGGCTGCCCAGCCCTGCAACACCCCTTAGATTACACTGTCCAAAACCGGCTCAAGCGCTTGGCTCACACACATCACGGAGGTTCTATTTCACTTGCAGAGAGAGAGAGAGAGAGAGAGAGAGAGGGGACACAAGGACGGTTCTGTGCGGTGCTCCAATGTCAGTCCTGAACGGGCCATAGCTGAACGAGAGGAGCGTCATAAAGACCCACAGCTCCGGTACCAGGCTACCGCGGAAGCCCTTCGGATTAACTTTTCACTTGACTTCACTTCTCTTTAGAGCGACAGCTTTCTTCCTCTCGTGCGTCTCTCTACGGTTAGTCGGTGGAATGGCAGAGAAGCGACGCTCTTCGTGCAATCTGAGCGTCAAGGCGCACGCGTTCTCGGTGGAATCTCTCATCCGGGCAGAGAAGACACGGAAGCTCGGGGACGCCGACACCGGGGTGTGCTGTCTTGATGAGTGGACCGAGGTGTTGGAACTTCCCGCTAACGGAGGGGAGAGAGAGAAGAAGGTGTACGACCGGGGCAGCGAGATAGAGTGTGCTCGTGACGGCTCGCGTAAGTAAAGACCGTTCCGGTTGCAGTGGACTGATGGCACCGTATAAAAGTTAAAATACCCTCACCGCCACTCCGAGGCTCTATCATATCAGCTCCAAACACTCCAAAAACATCTACAACACGTAGCCTAAACTCTCTCCCACTATAGTCTAGTTACGCGAACTAACTAGTTACGCAAGATAAACCAAATGTAGCTGCATGCAGATAGTAAACTCTGACGAAAGAAGAATTACTAGGCTACAACTATTCTAACAGTGACTTTCACTCAGAAGGAATAGAACTGCAGATTTATTCAGACCCCTTATTCTCAAATGGATTAAACAAAATAAAATGTATCTCATCAATCTACATAAAATACCCCATAATGACAAAGCCGAAACAGGCTTTTAGAAAATTTTACTGATTTATACTATATAAATAAAAACAGAAATACCTTATTTAGTATTCAGACCTTTTGCTATGAAACTCGAAATTGAGCTCATGTGTATCCTGTTTCCATTGATCATCCTTGAGATATTTCTACAACTTGATTGGAGTAAATTCAATTAATTGGACATGACTTGGAAAGACTCACACCTGTCTATGTAAGGTCCCACAGTTGACAGTGCAGTCAGAGTAAAAACCAAGTCATGAGGTCGAAGGAATTGTACGTAGAGCTGCGAGACAGGATGGTGTCGAGGCACAGATCTGGGGAAGGGTACCAAAACATTTCTGCATCATTGAAGGTCCCCAAGAACACAGTGGCCTCTATCATTATTAAATGGAAGAATTTTGGAACCACGGAGAATCTTCCAGAAGGACAACCATCTCTGCAGCACTCAACCAAACAGACATTTATGGTAGTGGCCAGACGGAATCCACTCCTCAGTAAAAGACACATGACAGTCCGCTTGGAGTTTGCCAAAAGGCACGTAAAGGACTCAGACCATGAGAATCAAGATTCTCTGGTCTGATGAAACCAAGATGGAACTCTTTAGCCTGAATGCCAAGCGTCACGTGTGGAGGAAACCTGGCACCATCCCTACGGTGAAGCATGTTGGTGGCAGCATAATAATAATATATCCCATTTAGCAGACGCTTTTGTCCAAAGCGACTTACAAGTCGGCTGGGGCCACTACTTTTACATATGGGTGGCCCCAGCGGGAATCGAACCCACGACGCTTGGCGTTGCAAGCGCCATGCTCTACCGACTGAGCCACACAGGATTCGAGGTCTGGACTTGAACCCGATCTAACATCTCTGGAGAGACCTGAAAATAGCTGTGCAGCAACGCTCCCCATCCAACCTGACAGAGCTTGAGAGGATCTGCAGAGAAGAATGCGAGAAACTCCCCAAATACAGGTGTGCCAAGCTTGGAGAGTCATACCCAAGAAGACTTGATTCTGTAATCACTGTCTAAGGTGCTTCAACAAAGTAAAGGGTCTGAATACTTATCTAAATACGTTTCAATTTTTCATATTTAATCAATTTGCAAACAATTCTATAAACCTGTTTTTGCTTTGTCATTATGGGGTATTGTGTGTAGATTGACGAGGGGAAAAAACTATTTAATCAATTTTATAATAAGGCTGAAACGTAATAAAATGTGGAAAAAATCAAGGGGTCTGAATACTTTCTGAATGCACCGCAGATATATTAGTAGTAGTATTGTTGACCTGTATTAATGGTTGTTGTTGTTATATTAGTAGTAGTAGTATTGTTGACCTGTATTAATGGTTGTTGTTGTTATATTAGTAGTAGTAGTATTGTTGACCTGTATTAATGGTTGTTGTTGTTATATTATTAGTAGTATTATTGTTGACCTGTATTAATGGTTGTTGTTGTTATATTATTAGTAGTATGTATTGTTGACCTGTATTAATGGTTGTTGTTGTTATATTAGTAGTAGTAGTATTGTTGACCTGTATTAATGGTTGTTGTTGTTATATTATTAGTAGTATTATTGTTGACCTGTATTAATGGTTGTTGTTGTTATATTATTAGTAGTATGTATTGTTGACCTGTATTAATGGTTGTTGTTGTTATATTATTAGTAGTATGTATTGTTGATCTGTATTTATGTATTAATGGTTGTTGTTGTTATATTTGTAGTAGTAGTATTGTTGATCTGTATTTATGTATTAATGGTTGTTGTTGTTATATTAGTAGTATTATTGTTGACCTGTATTAATGGTTGTTGTTGTTATATTAGTAGTAGTAGTATTGTTGACCTGTATTAATGGTTGTTGTTGTTATATTATTAGTAGTATTATTGTTGACCTGTATTAATGGTTGTTGTTGTTATATTATTGGTAGTAGTATTGTTGATCTGTATTTATGTATTAATGGTTGTTGTTGTTATATTAGTAGTATTATTGTTGACCTGTATTTATGTACTAATGGCTGTTGTTGTTATATTATTAGTAGTAGTATTGTTGACCTGTATTAATGGTTGTTGTTGTTATATTAGTAGTATTATTGTTGACCTGTATTAATGGTTGTTGTTGTTAAATTATTAGTAGTATTATTGTTGACCTGTATTTATGTATTAATGGTTAATGTTGTTATATTAGTAGTATTATTGTTGACCTGTATTAATGGTTGTTGTTGTTAAATTATTAGTAGAATTGGTGACCTGTATTAATGGTTGTTGTTGTTAAATTATTAGTAGAATTGGTGACCTGTATTAATGGTTAATGGCTGTTGTTGAATGTGGTTGCTATATTTCTGGAACTGAATCCATAGTTTCGCTTTCTGAATGACCTCAACAATAAGCTCCGAGGTTTTCGGAACCTAATTCTTGACAATATCTAAATTAAGGCCGGCATGAATGAATTTAGCTATGTATTAAATTCAATAAAAGACTAATCTTCAACAGCCAAGTGCACAGCTATAATAATAGCCTAATAACGATACATAGGCTTAATGACTGACGTATACACTTGAACAGGTCTACAATTAGATATTTACAAAAGATAAACATTTAGCAAAGGGTTTGGAACTATTTAACCTATAGGCCTAGTTCAGAAACTCACAACTTTTGAAACATTAGCCTAAATAAATCACATGTTACATCTGTAAAATAATGATTCAAACATGAATGATGTGGTGATTATAGTCCCCGCTCTACTGTAGATATGTGATATATTATCCGGTTATCGGTCTGGTAGATAGAAACAGCTATGCCATTGAGTAATAGGCGGCTTTATGAGTCGCGTTACAATCATAAACATTCCAATTAGCGGCAGGAAAATGGCCCCCGAACGGAGCCGTTATATGAACGGGGTTTATACATGCATTAAAAACACACAAACACTGCACTGTTAAATTGTAAAATAAAATAAAAAAATATCATCCTGGTTATACGTCTGAAAGAGGGTTGTGGCTCCAGTATCGCGAGTTGTTTTTATTGGTGATTATTTAGGCATCACCGTGATACAGTAAAACCAACATGGTCGTAAATTAATAAATGCGACAGTAACGCTAATAACATGTCACTGAGTGGAGTTGTTTAAGCCTGTCCTATAGAGTTGTTTAAACCTGTCCTATTGAGTTGTTGTTTCCTGTCCTATAGAGTTGTTCATTCCTGTCCTATTGAGTTGTTTAAACCTGTCCTACTGAGTTGTTGTTTCATGTCCTATAGAGTTGTTCATTCCTGTCCTATTGAGTTGTTTAAACCTGTCCTATTGAGTTGTTCATTCCTGTCCTATTGAGTTGTTTAAACCTGTCCCATAGAGTTGTTCATTCCTGTCCTATTGTGGCCTGAATACCTATTCTGACAGCAACACAAACGTACCAGCCTGCTCTGGTCAGGTCTGGTCTGAGGAGCGGAACAGACACGGCCCGTTTGGCGGTTAGCTGTTTAGCGAGCCATGATTATTATAACACACACACACACACACACACACACACACACACATACACACATACACACATACATACATACATACATACATACATCCACGCACGCGCACACATACATGCACCCACGCACGCACGCGCACATACACACACCCCCTAACTGTTCCTTTAGGCCTGTAGTCACTAGACTATGAGTAGCCTATTGTACCAGTAGTATTATTACATTACAACATTAAACTGTCTTTCCGTAGCGGAGAGTTGTGACGTGGTGTTGGAGGCCCAGGCCCAGCGCACGCCGCCGGTAACAGTAACGGTTCCCGGAGAGGAAATGAGCGTGGACTTGCAGGGCTCCGACCTGTGGAAACGGTTTCACGAGATTGGCACGGAGATGATCATTACGAAGGCCGGCAGGTGGGAGAACACATTAACGTCATCACACACATTACATGACATTACGTCTCATTGACAGATGAAATAAAGAAGAAAGGAAAAAGAAGAGAATCGAACAAATAACAAGTCTTCGTGTTGAAATTGAAAGGATGTGCAGATGTTTTAGATAACCGAATTCTATCATAGCAGAACGTTTATGTATAATATTATAATAATAAAGTTATGTTTTTTTATCGGACTGATTCATTTATAAGAAGCTCAAAGTTTAAGAAAAGGAAATATCGTAAACATTATTTGGTAGCAATGTTGTAAAAAAAAATGTGTAGCTTCGACTAATAATAATAATAATAACAATGTTTTAAATATTTGTTTATTCTAATCTCATTTAAAGCATCATTTAGAAACTCCTGTCGGAGCCTATCGGTAATGAAATGTTTTTTATATTCTGACAGGCTCCGTTTCAGAATCATATATTAGTCTAATGGGCGGATATATCAATCTGTGAGAAATGTGTAGGATCATTTCGTGTTATGTGAAATCCTAATGTCAGCCACTGTAAATATGACTACCTGACTATGATGCATACAGATATGAAGCATTTATGTAACTCTATTTAATGTCGGACATCGACTTTCTGTTTTCCCGGTGCAGGCGGATGTTCCCCGCTATGCGCGTGAAGATCTCGGGTCTGGACCCCCACCAGCAGTATTACGTCGCCATGGACATTATCCCCATGGACAACAAAAGATACAGGTGGGGAATAATACCAAATAATTTACTAATCATTTATTATAGTATATATCAATTATAGGCCTACTGTGGCTACAGGCTATTCCTGTAGTTTTGGTCAAATTTGAAATAGGCTATATAGACTAACAGTGCTAGGGGTGGTTAAGATTGGAGACATTTCAATGGTTCTCTGTAACACATGGACAAAACAAGGTGTGTCGTATTGTGGGTATAGTATATGGAGGTAACATGGTAGACTATATTTAATATAGCAGAAAGGATTAAGGATTTGATAAAATCGTTTTCTTCGGTGGCTGGAGCAGGACAAATGGTGTTGGTCTGTCTGTTGATCAGTCAGAGTCAGAGATGGTTGTATCCCCGTGCCGTTTGGGAAGATAAACTCCTTTTGCACAGCTGACCTCCTAACCTCCCAGGCCTGAAGGTCTACCAACAAATGTTACAATAACAGGAACAACAAAAACCCCGTTTTGAAGTTATTCTCTCTCCCCCCCTCTCTGTCTATGTGTGTGCAGGTACGTGTACCACAGCTCCAAGTGGATGGTCGCGGGAAACGCGGATTCCCCGGTTCCACCACGTGTATACATCCACCCGGACTCGCTGGCTTCTGGTGAGACTTGGATGCGTCAGGTGATCAGCTTCGACAAACTCAAACTGACCAATAATGAGCTGGATGACCAGGGGCATGTAGGTTACCTAGACAACACTACTCACTGTATATATATTATACATACTGAATATTGTATATATTATGTCACCAACACTAAACACTATTATCTCTGTATTATTAGGCATAATTCTATAGATTGGTGGATGGATATATTTAAGTTCACTGATTGATGATCCTATATTATTTGTTATTCTACTGTGAAATACAGTGTCTTTAAACCTGTCAAATAAAATGAAGTAAAATAAAGTGTGTTTAAACCAGAGAAACCTGAGACTTCAATCTAATAACAGTAAGAACTTCTGCTTAAAATGTCATATTTGATCATATTTTTATTTTTATTATTATCATCTTTACTGTATAATATATGTTATGATTGATCAAAGGACAGAGGTCAGCGGTCTCTGGTATATATTCTGAGTAAAGAGATGCTGCTTATTGGCCTGGTTCCTCTCTAGTTTTCTTCCTTTCTAGAGAGTTTTTCCTAACCACTGTGTTTGGGGTTTTAGGCTGGGTTTCTGTACAGCACTTTGAGATATCAGCTGATGTATGAAGGGCTATATAAATATATTTGATTTATTATATTACTATATTATATTATTATACATTATCATATCTGGGTTGATTTCAGAGGAAATAAATAGATCACATTTTCCCCAGAAGTTTCATCCTCCAATTAGTATGATATGTATGGTAATTAGTATGATATGTATGGTAATTAGTATGATATGTAGGACAGTTAGTATGATATGTATGGTAATTAGTATGATATGTATGGTAATTAGTATGATATGTATGGTAATTAGTATGATATGTATGGTAATCAGTATGATATGTATGGTAATTAGTATGATATGTATGGTAATCAGTATGATATGTAGGACAGTTAGTATGATATGTATGGTAATTAGTATGATATGTATGGTAATTAGTATGATATGTATGGTAATTAGTATGATATGTAGGACAGTTAGTATGATATGTATGGTAATTAGTATGATATGTATGGTAATTAGTATGATATGTATGGTAATTAGTATGATATGTAGGACAGTTAGTATGTAATGTAGGACAGTTAGTATGATATGTATGGTAATTAGTATGATATGTATGGTAATTAGTATGATATGTATGGTAATTAGTATGATATGTATGGTAATCAGTATGATATGTATGGTAATTAGTATGATATGTATGGTAATTAGTATGATATGTATGGTAATTAGTATGATATGTATGGTAATTAGTATGATATGTATGGTAATTAGTATGATATGTATGGTAATTAGTATGATATGTATGGTAATTAGTATGATATGTAGGACAGTTAGTATGATATGTAGGACAGTTAGTATGATATGTATGGTAATTAGTACGATATGTATGGCAATTAGTATGATATGTATGGTAATTAGTATGATATGTAGGACAGTTAGTATGATATGTATGGTAATTAGTACGATATGTATGGCAATTAGTATGATATGTATGGTAATTAGTATGATATGTATGGTAATTAGTATGATATGTAGGACAGTTAGTATGATATGTATGGTAATTAGTATGATATGTAGGACAGTTAGTATGATATGTATGGTAATTAGTACAATATGTATGGTAATTAGTACAATATGTATGGTAATTAGTATGATATGTAGGACAGTTAGTATGATATGTATGGTAATTAGTACGATATGTATGGCAATTAGTATGATATGTATGGTAATTAGTATGATATGTAGGACAGTTAGTATGATATGTATGGTAATTAGTACGATATGTATGGCAATTAGTATGATATGTATGGTAATTAGTATGATATGTATGGTAATTAGTATGATATGTAGGACAGTTAGTATGATATGTATGGTAATTAGTATGATATGTAGGACAGTTAGTATGATATGTAGGACAGTTAGTATGATATGTAGGACAGTTAGTATGATATGTAGGACAGTTAGTATGATATGTAGGACAGTTAGTATGATATGTAGGACAGTTAGTATGATATGTATGGTAATTAGTATGATATGTAGGACAGTTAGTATGATATGTAGGACAGTTAGTATGATATGTAGGACAGTTAGTATGATATGTAGGACAGTTAGTATGATATGTATGGTAATTAGTACGATATGTATGGCAATTAGTATGATATGTATGGTAATTAGTATGATATGTAGGACAGTTAGTATGATATGTATGGTAATTAGTACGATATGTATGGCAATTAGTATGATATGTATGGTTATTAGTATGATATGTATGGTAATTAGTATGATATGTAGGACAGTTAGTATGATATGTATGGTAATTAGTATGATATGTAGGACAGTTAGTATGATATGTATGGTAATTAGTACAATATGTATGGTAATTAGTACAATATGTATGGTAATTAGTATGATATGTAGGACAGTTAGTATGATATGTATGGTAATTAGTACGATATGTATGGCAATTAGTATGATATGTATGGTAATTAGTATGATATGTAGGACAGTTAGTATGATATGTATGGTAATTAGTACGATATGTATGGCAATTAGTATGATATGTATGGTAATTAGTATGATATGTATGGTAATTAGTATGATATGTAGGACAGTTAGTATGATATGTATGGTAATTAGTATGATATGTAGGACAGTTAGTATGATATGTAGGACAGTTAGTATGATATGTAGGACAGTTAGTATGATATGTAGGACAGTTAGTATGATATGTAGGACAGTTAGTATGATATGTAGGACAGTTAGTATGATATGTATGGTGTGTATTCATCTGTGGATGTCCATCCTCCAATTCGTATAATACGTTACAAATTGCAATTCGTACATTATGTTACGAATTTTCTAAACGTATGATATTAAGTTACGAATTCCAATTTGTTGTGGGTAACGTTAGCTAAGTGGCTAATGCTAAGGTTAGCTCGTGGCTAACATTAACTAGGGGTTAGGGTTAGGAGTTATGTTAAAGGGTTAAGGGTTAGGGGAAGGCTTAGCCAACATGCTAAGTAATTACAAAGTAGCTAAAAGTAGCTAGTAAGTAGTTGCAAAGTTGCTAATTAGCTAAAATGCTTTCATTGTCCTTTGGGTTGCTAGACTTTGGCTTTAAATGCCCACCCATCCACCCCGACCACCCACCCTACTTTCATTTTTGCCTTAAATAAGTAACCTTCTCTTTTATGCAAACGTAACATATCATACTAATTTGAGTGTAACGGATTTACATTTATTATGTTACGTCTTGTCTATGAGACCAGGCTGGAAGATTAGTTTAGTTAAATTTTAATGTTTTCAGAATCATTGTTATATGTTAATCAGACTTAAACCCTCAGGCAGGACAAAATGTTTTTGGCCGTTCAAAGACAACAGTATGTGTATGTGTGTCTGTGTGTGTGTGTGTTTAAGAATGCATTTGTGCTTTACGGCGTGGGAATATGGCAGGTAATTCCATTGCTGTGTAATTGTGTGCGCCCGCGTGTGTATTCTGCCGCAGTCTAATTGGGCCCTAACCGGGCTGTGTGTGTGTGTGTTCAGATCATTCTCCACTCCATGCATAAGTACCAGCCACGTGTGCATGTGATTCAGAAGGAGCGTGGCGAGGAGCTGTCTCATGTTAGAACCGTTCCCCAGGGAGACGGAACCAGAACACTCAGCTTCCCAGAGACTGTCTTCACCACTGTCACCGCATACCAGAACCAACAGGTAACATTCATATAACGTTTAAACAACATTCACACAACTGTATCAGGACCTACAGACAGCCATACATACACGAGCCACTATACCACGTCACTGGCTACGAGAACCAACAGCAAACGTTTCCATATAACTTATAGAACATGCACGCAACATTTACACAACATTCACACAACCAAACCAGAACCAACAGGTAACATCCACACAACATTTACAAAACATTCAAACAACATTCAGAAAATATAGACAAACTAACCGTAAACAAACGTTTTCTCACCATCCAGCTCAGAACACAGTAAAGGCTGGAGAGCTCTAACTGTAGAGAGTATTAGAGTTAAAGGGAAGGAAACGAGAGTTCTGACTGTAGAGTATTAGAGTTAAAGGGAAGGAAACGAGAGTTCTGACTGTAGAGTATTAGAGTTAAAGGGAAGGAAATGAGAGCTCTGACTGTAGAGTATTAGAGTTAAAGGGAATGAAACGAGAGTTCTGACTGTAGAGTATTAGAGTTAAAGGGAAGGAAACGAGAGTTCTGACTGTAGAGTATTAGAGTTAAAGGGAATGAAACGAGAGTTCTTACTGTAGAGTATTAGAGTTAAAGGGAATGAAACGAGAGTTCTGACTGTAGAGAGTATTAGAGTTATAGGGAATGAAACGAGAGTTCTGACTGTAGAGTATTAGAGTTAAAGGGAAGGAAACGAGAGCTCTGAAACAACACAATGTGGCCAAAGTGACTTAGCTGTAGTCACCATCTGGTTACCTGTAACTTCAAACATACTTATGTTTTTGGGTTATTACATATTTATTAACTTATTTCCAGATAACGTGTAAACTGCCCACAATGCACTATTTCTCAACCTCATATGGAGGTTCTACTCTGTGCTACAGAGTTTGTAGTTCGTATGCTGCTCAAGCTGGCTAACGTTAGCCACTAGCCATGATACCATGTAACTACACTTCAGATCAAGGGTTGGCGGTGGTGAGCTTCAAACCACCAATCACAGGAAGTGTGATGTAATCAAGAAACAGATGGGGCATGTGCAGCATGCTCTTCCTGGAGTTTGTGGCTGTGTTATGTAGTGGGAACCTGTTAGCACGGCAGGCTGTGGTGCTCTATTTTTGTAGGTTTAGACACTCGTCTGCTCTCCTATCTGTTTATCAACGTTTAGCCACGTTCTCTGTGAAGTAAGCTAAGGCAGTTTTGTAACATTTTCCACCTTGTCTTAGTGCTAGCGCAGATAAAGAAGAGGAGTTGAGGAGATGATACTTGAGAAAGAGCCTGGTCTCTACTGTTTTTTGCTGGTCTCTAGTTAACATTATCGGATTCTACTGGACTATTCTGGAGTTAACTCGACTCTAACGCTATCTACTGGTCTTCACTTGTTTCTACGAGTCTTTACTATTCTCTACTGATCTCTGCTGGTATCTACTGGTCTCTATTGATCTCCAATGGTATCTACTGGTCTCTACTGATCTATACTGGTCTCTACTGATCTCCAATGGTATCTCCTGGTCTCTAGTATTCTTTACTGTTCTCCAATGGTATCTACTGGTCTCTGCTGATCACTACTGGTATCTACTGGTCTCTACTGATCTCCAATTTTATCTACTGGTCTCTACTGATTTTTAATGGTATCTACTGGTCTCTACTTTTCTGTACTGATCTCTGCTGGTATCTACTGGTCTCTACTGATCTCCAATGGTATCTACTGGTCTTTACTGATCTCTACTGGTATCTACTGGTCTCTACTGAGCTCCAATTGTATCTACTGGTCTCTACTGATCTCTAATGGTATCTACTGGTCTCTACTATTCTCTACTGATCTCCAATGGTATCTACTGGTCTCTACTGATCTCTAATGGTATCTACTGGTCTCTGCGGATATCCACTTGTATCTACTGGTCTCTACTGATCTTTAATGGTATCTACTGTCCTTTACTGATCTCTAATGGCATTTACTGGTCTCTACTGATCTTTAATGGTATCTACTGGTCTCTACTGATCTCTAATGGTATTTACTGGTCTCTACTGATATCTAATGGTATCTACTGGTCTCTACTGATCTCTAATAGTATCCCCTGGTCTCTACTGACCTCTAATGGTATCTACTGGTCTCTACTGATCTCTAATGGTATCTACTGGTCTCTGCTGATCTCTAATGGTATCTAATTGGTGCTACTATTTTCTACTGATCTCTAATGGTATCTACTGGTATCTACTGATTTATAATAGTATCTACTGGTCTCTACTGACCTCTAATAGTATATACTGGTCTCTACTATTCTCTACTTGGCTCTACTATTCTCTACTGATCTCCAATGGTATCTACTGGTCTCTACTGATCTCTAATGGTATCTACTGGTCTCTACTGACCTCTAATAGTATCTACTGTTCTCTACTATTCTCTAATGATATCTACTGGTCTCTACTATTCTCTACTTGGCTCTACTATACTCTACTGATCTCCAATGGTATCGACTGGACTCAAATTGTCTCTAATGGTATCTTCTGGTCTCTACTGATCTCTAATAGTATCTACTAGTCTCTACTATTCTCTACTGATCTCTAATGGTATCTACTGGTCTCTGCTGATCTCTAATGGTATCTACTTGGCTCTACTATTCTCTACTGATCTCCAATGGTATCTACTGGTCTCAAATGATCTCTAGTGGTATCTACGGGTCTCTACTGATCTCTAATAGTATCCACTGGTCTCTACTGATCTCTAATGGTATCTACTGGTCTCTACTGATCTCTAATGGTATCTACTGGTCTCTACTGATCTCTAATAGTATCCACTGGTCTCTACTGATCTCTAATGGTATCTACTGGTCTCTGCTGATCTCTAATGGTATCTACTTGGCTCTACTATTCTCTACTGATCTCTAATGGTATCTACTGGTCTCTACTGATTTATAATGGTATATACTGGTCTCTACTGGTCTCTATTATGCCCAACTGATCTGTAATGGTATCTACTGGTCTATGCTATTCTCCACTGATCTCTAATGGTATCTACTGGACTCTATGCTTCTCTACTGATCTCTGTTTATACCTACTGGTTTCTACTTATCTCTAATGGTATCTACTGGTCTCTACAATTCTCTACTGATCTCTAATGGTATCTACTGGTCTCTACTGATATCTAATGGTATCTACTTGTCTCCACATATCTTTAATGGCATCTACTGATCTCTAATGGTATCTACTGGTCTCTACTATTCTCTACTGATCTCTAATTGTCTCTACTATTCTCTACTGACCTCTAATGGTATCTACTGGCCTCTACCATTCTCTGCTGGCCTCCAATGGTATCTACTGGTCTCCACTACTCTCTACTGATCTCTAATGGTATCTACTGGTCTCTACTATTCTATACTGATCTGTAATGTTCTCTACTGATCTCCAATTGCATCTACTGGTCTCTAATGATCTGTAATGGTCTCTACTGGTCTCTACTGCTCTGTAATGGTCTCTACTGATCCGTAATGATATATTTTGGTCTCTACTTGTCTCTACTGGTGGTTCTGTCTTTACTGAACGATGTTTAATGTTTGAGGAGAGTGTAGAGCGGCGATACCTATAAACTGGACACGGGTAATACACACAAAGACACACACACTAAAACACATGCACACACCCACATGCGCACACCAACAAGCGCGCACACACACACACACACACGCACACACACACGCACACACGCACGCACACGCACGCGCGTGCACACACACACACACACACACACGCACACACACATATACACACACACACACACTCAGACCATAACTTCCTGGCTAATTGCTGTATCAAATTCTTGTTGTGAAATAAAAACAACATCAACAGCAACACCGACAACATCATCTATATAATAACACCACCAATATCATATACATAATAATATCAACAACATCAACAACATCATCTATATAATAACACCAACAACATCATCTAGATAATAACACCAACAACATCAACAACACCATATACATAATTACACCAACAACATCATTGTCTATATAATAACACCAACAAAAACATCTATATAATAACACCAACATCATCTATATAATAACACAAACAACGTAATCTATGTAATAACACAAACAACATCAACAACATAGTCTAGATAATTACACCAACAACATCATCTAGATAATAACACTAACAACACCATCTATATAATAACACAAACAACATCAACAACATCATCTATATAATTACACCAACAACATCATCTAGATAATAACACCAACAACATCGTCTACATAATTACACCAACAACATCATCATCTATATAATAACACCATCAACATAATATATATAATAACACCAACATCATCTATAAAATAACACCAACAACATCATCTATATAATAACACCAACAACACCATCTATATAATAACACCAACAACACCATCTATATAATAACACCAACAACACCATCTATATAATAACACCAACAACACCATCTATATAATAACATCAACAACATCAACAACATAATAACACAAACATCATCCATATAATAACACCAACAACACCAAAATCATCATCTATATAATAACACCAACAACATCATATATATAATAACACCATCAACATCATCTATATAATAACACCATCAACATCATCTACACAATAACACCAACAACACCAACAACATCATCTAGATAATAACACCAACAACATCATCTACATGATAACACCAACAACACCATCTATATAATAACATAAACAACATCAACAACATCATCTATATAATAACACCAACAACATTACAGTGCCTTGCGAAAGTATTCGGCCCCCTTGAACTTTGCGACCTTTTGCCACATTTCAGGCTTCAAACATAAAGATATAAAACTGTATTTTTTTGTGAAGAATCAACAACAAGTGGGACACAATCATGAAGTGGAACGACATTTATTGGATATTTCAAACTTTGTTAACAAATCAAAAACTGAAAAATTGGGTGTGCAAAATTATTCAGCCCCTTTACTTTCAGTGCAGCAAAACTATCTCCAGAAGTTCAGTGAGGATCTCTGAATGATCCAATGTTGACCCAAATGACTAATGATGATAAATACAATCCACCTGTGTGTAATCAAGTCTCCGTATAAATGCACCTGCACTGTGATAGTCTCAGAGGTCCGCTAAAAGCGCAGAGAGCATCATGAAGAACAAGGAACACACCAGGCAGGTCCGAGATACTGTTGTGAAGAAGTTTAAAGCTGGGAGACACACCAAACATGTGGAAGAAGGTGCTCTGGTCAGATGAAACCAAAATTGAACTTTTTGGCAACAATGCAAAACGTTATGTTTGGCGTAAAAGCAACACAGCTCATCACCCTGAACACACCATACCCACTGTCAAACATGGTGGTGGCAGCATCATGGTTTGGGCCTGCTTTTCTTCAGCAGGGACAGGGAAGATGGTTAAAATTGATGGGAAGATGGATGGAGCCAAATACAGGACCATTCTGGAAGAAAACCTGATGGAGTCTGCAAAAGACCTGAGACTGGGACGGAGATTTGTCTTCCAACAAGACAATGATCCAAAACATAAAGCATTATCTACAATGGAATGGTTTAAAAAAATAAACATATCCAGGTGTTAGAATGGCCAAGTCAAAGTCCAGACCTGAATCCAATCGAGAATCTGTGGAAAGAACTGAAAACTGCTGTTCACAAATGCTCTCCATCCAACCTCACTGAGCTCGAGCTGTTTTGCAAGGAGGAATGGGAAAAAATTTCAGTCTCTCGATGTGCAAAACTGATAGAGACATACCCCAAGCGACTTACAGCTGTAATCGCAGCAAAAGGTGGCGCTACAAATTATTAACTTAAGGGGGCTGAATAATTTTGCACGCCCAATTTTTCAGTTTTTGATTTGTTAAAAAAGTTTGAAATATCCAATAAATGTCGTTCCAGTTCATGATTGTGTCCCACTTGTTGTTGATTCTTCACAAAAAAATACAGTTTTATATTTTTGTGTTTGAAGCCTGAAATGTGGCAAAAGGTCGCAAAGTTCAAGGGGGCCGAATACTTTCGCAATGCACTGTATCTATATAATAACACCAACAACACCATCTAAATAATAACACCAACAACACCATCTACATAATAACACCAACAACACCATCTATATAATAACACCAACAACACCATCTAAATAATAACACCAACAACACCATCTAAATAATAACACCAACAACACCATCTAAATAATAACACCAACAGCACCATCTACATAATAACACCAACAACACCATCTACATAATAACACCAACAACACCATCTAAATAATAACACCAACAACACCATCTAAATAATAACACCAACAACACCATCTAAATAATAACACCAACAACACCATCTAAATAATAACACCAACAACACCATCTAAATAATAACACCACCAACACCATCTATATAATAACACCAACAACACCAACAACAGCATCTACATAATAACACCAACAACAGCATCTACATAATAACACCAACAACACCATCTATATAATAACACCAACACCATCTATATAATAACACCAACAACACCATCTAAATAATAACACCAACAACACCATCTAAATAATAACACCAACACCATCTATATAATAACACCAACAACATCAACAACAGCATCTACATAATAACACCAACAACACCATCTACATAATAACACCAACAACACCATCTATATAATAACACCAACAACATCATCTATATAATAACACCAACACCATCTATATAATAACACCAACAACACCATCTATATAATAACACCAACACCATCTATATAATAACACCAACACCATCTATATAATAACACTAACACCATCTATATAATAACACCAACAACACCATCAATATAATCACACCAACAACATAATCTATATAATATCACCAACAACACCATCTATATAATAACACTAACATCATCTATATAATAACACCAACACCATCTACATAATAACACCAACAACACCATCTATATAATAACACCAACAACACCATCTATATAATAACACCAACATCATCTATATAATAACACCAACAACAGCATCTATATAATAACACCAACAACACCAACAACATCATCTATATAATAACACCAACAACACCAACAACACCATTTATATAATAACACCAACAACAGCATCTATGTCATAACACCAACAACATAATCTATATAATATCACCAACAACACCATCTATATAATAACACTAACATCATCTATATAATAACACCAACACCATCTACATAATAACACCAACAACACCATCTATATAATAACACCAACAACACCATCTATATAATAACACCAACATCATCTATATAATAACACCAACAACATCATCTATATAATAACACCAACAACACCAACAACATCATCTATATAATAACACCAACAACACCAACAACACCATTTATATAATAACACCAACAACACCATCTATATAATAACACCAACAACACCAACAACACCATCTATATAATAACACCAACAACACCAACAACACCATTTATATAATAACACCAACAACACCAACAACACCATCTATACAATAACACCATCAACATTAGTTTTTTACATACAATTGATCAGGAGATGTAAAGATCAATCCCAAAACTATCCTTTTTGGAAATTAACTTTTATTTATAAAAACCTGATGTTTGAGAAAATCTGCCGGTATTTTATGGTTATTGCTTTGTTGTTTTTAGATGTTACGGTTTATAGTTGTGTTGTGTCCAGATCACCAAGCTGAAGATTGACAGGAATCCATTTGCCAAAGGCTTCAGAGACTCCGGACGAAACCGGTGAGTTGCACTGGGCTGTGTGTGATTGTGTGTGTGATTGTATCTGTGTGTGATTGGATGTGTGTGTGATTGTGTGTGTGTGATTGTATCTGTGTGTGATTGGATGTGTGTGTGATTGTGGGTGTGGCTGTAGGTGTATATTTGTATTTATTATGGAAGCCAAGGCAGCAGCTACTCTTCCTGGGGTTTATTATGGATCCCCATTAGTTCCTGCCAAGGCAGCAGCTACTCTTCCTGGGGTTCATTATGGATCCCCATTAGTTCCTGCCAAGGCAGCAGCTACTCTTCCTGGGGTTTATTATGGATCCCCATTAGTTCCTGCCAAGGCAGCAGCTACTCTTCCTGGGGTTTATTATGGATCCCCATTAGTTCCTGCCAAGGCAGCAGCTACTCTTCCTGGGGTTTATTATGGATCCCCATTAGTTCCTGCCAAGGCAGCAGCTTCTCTTCCTGTTGTTTATTATGGTTCCCCACTAGTTCCTGCCAAGGCAGCAGCGACTCTTCCTGGGGTTTATTGTGGATCCCCACTAGTTCCTGCCAAGGCAGCAGCTACTCTTCCTGGGGTTTATTATGGATCCCCATTAGTTCCTGCCAAGGCAGCAGCTACTCTTCCTGGGGTTTATTATGGATCCCCATTAGTTCCTGCCAAGGCAGCAGCTACTCTTCCTGGTGTTTATTATGGATCCCCATTAGTTCCTGCCAAGGCAGCAGCTACTCTTCCTGGGGTTTATTATGGATCCCCATTAGTTCCTGCCAAGGCAGCAGCTACTCTTCCTGGGGTCTAGCAAAATTAAGGCAGTTATTTACAATTGAAAGCATTACATGATATTTCACAACACATTGTGTGTGCCCTCAAGCCACTACTCTACAACACAATATCTATGTATACTGGTGTATATTATCTGTGTCTGCTTGTGTGTCTCCATATGTGTCATTTCATAGTTTTCATGTCTTCACTATTATTCTATATTGTTTTAACATTAGACAATGCACTTGTACCCAAATCACATTTCCATCATTTCTATCCCTTGTACAATCAAAAGTGTGATCATTTAAGAAATCTTTCAGCAAACAATGATACAAAAACTAAATGTATTGATCAGATTAAATTACAACATACAGTATATCATACTTTACTTTTTTAATTTCTTTGGTGCAGTTTATGGCTTTGGTGCAGTTTATGGCTTTGGTGCAGTTTATGGCTTTGGTGCAGTTTATGGCCTTGGTGCAGTTTATGGCTTTGGTGCAGTTTATGGCTTTGGTGCAGTTTATGGCTTTGGTGCAGTTTATGGCTTTGGTGCAGTTTATGGCTTTGGTGCAGTTTATGGCTTTGGTGCAGTTTATGGCCTTGGTGCAGTTTATGGCTTTGGTGCAGTTTATGGCTTTGGTGCAGTTTATGGCTTTGGTGCAGTTTATGGCTTTGGTGCAGTTTATGGCTTTGGTGCAATTAATGGCTTTGGTGCAGTTTATGGCTTTGGTGCAGTTTATGGCTTTGGTGCAATTAATGGCTTTGGTGCAGTTTATGGCTTTGGTGCAGTTTATGGCTTTGGTGCAGTTTATGGCCTTGGTGCAGTTTATGGCCTTGTTTATGGCCAGTACAACAGATCATCAAAAAGCACACAAAACAGCTCTCAGTTGATGATCACTTAAATGTCTGGTCAAACCTATAGATTTTACATGGAAACTGGTTTGTCTACTACAGATGTGGAAAACTATATAATGTATGGCTGTAAAGTAGAAACATTAAAAGATGATTTGTCCTACTATGATGATGACTGTTGTTACTTATTACTCCACAATAACAAGAATGGTCAAGAAACCAGTCTATGTTACAACAGGTGCAGAGAAATGCTTGTGTTTCTTGCTCCTTCAGGGCTGTCACGAGTCCGACCGAGGGTGGTTCCCTTTCCCGGGCGGGTGGCGCTCGGCGGTCGTCGTCACCGGCCTATTAGCTGCCACTGATTGTCTTTCCTCCCCCTCCTTGTATGTTTAGTGGTAGCACCTGTTTATGTTTAATTAGTTTGTCTTTATTAGACAGCCGGCCCGCCTGGTTGTTGTGCGGGATCATTTCAGTGTAACCTTCGGCTCTGTTGTAGAGGTACGTGTTAGTACTTGGTCGTGTATTTTCCGTTGCACATTTTGATTCCCTGTGTTTGGGAACGTAACTATTGTGAGCACCCTGTGGTGCGTTGGTGCTATTAAAGACGCACAGCATTGAACTCTCTGTCTCCTGCATTTGACTCCACACCCACGACACCCGGAGCATTACAAGGGCAGTAATACAATATCACTATGCAGGCCAGTAATACAATATCACTCTGCAGGGCAGTAATACAATATCACTCTGCAGGGCAGTAATACAATATCACTATGCAGGGCAGTAATACAATATCACTCTGCAGGGCAGTAATACAATATCACTATGCAGGGCAGTAATACAATATCACTCTTCAGGGCAGTAATACAATATCACTCTTCAGGGCAGTAATACAATATCACTATGCAGGGCAGTAATACAATATCACTATGCAGGGCAGTAATACAATATCACTCTGTAGGATAGTAATACAATATCACTCTGTAGGATAGTAATACAATATCACTATGCAGGGCAGTAATACAATATCACTCTGCATGGAGGTGATACAATATCACTATGCAGGGCAGTAATACAATATCACTATGCAGGGCAGTAATACAATATCACTATGCAGGGCAGTAATACAATATCACTCTGCAGGGCAGTAATACAATATCACTATGCAGGGCAGTAATACAATATCACTCTGTAGGATAGTAATACAATATCACTATGCAGGGCAGTAATACAATATCACTATGCAGGGCAGTAATACAATATCACTCTGCAGGGCAGTAATACAATATCACTATGCAGGGCAGTAATACAATATCACTATGCAGGGCAGTAATACAATATCACTATGCAGGGCAGTAATACAATATCACTATGCAGGGCAGTAATACAATATCACTATGCAGGGCAGTAATACAATATCACTCTGCAGGGCAGTAATACAATATCACTCTGCATGGAGGTGATACAATATCACTATGAAGGGCAGCAATACAATATCACTCTGCAGGGCAGTAATACAATATCACTCTGCAGGGCAGTAATACAATATCACTATGCAGGGCAGTAATACAATATCACTATGCAGGGCAGTAATACAATATCACTCTGCAGGGCAGTAATACAATATCACTCTGTTGGGCAGTAATACAATATCACTATGCAGGGCAGTAATACAATATCACTCTGTTGGGCAGTAATACAATATCACTCTGTTGGGCAGTAATACAATATCACTATGCAGGGCAGTAATACAATATCACTATGCAGGGCAGTAATACAATATCACTCTGTTGGGCAGTAATACAATATCACTCTGTTGGGCAGTAATACAATATCACTCTGCAGGGCAGTAATACAATATCACTCTGTTGGGCAGTAATACAATATCACTATGCAGGGCAGTAATACAATATCACTCTGTTGGGCAGTAATACAATATCACTCTGTTGGGCAGTAATACAATATCACTCTGCAGGGCAGTAATACAATATCACTCTGTTGGGCAGTAATACAATATCACTCTGTTGGGCAGTAATACAATATCACTCTGTTGGGCAGTAATACAATATCACTATGCAGGGCAGTAATACAATATCACTCTGTTGGGCAGTAATACAATATCACTCTGTTGGGCAGTAATACAATATCACTCTGTTGGGCAGTAATACAATATCACTCTGTTGGGCAGTAATACAATATCACTCTGTTGGGCAGTAATACAATATCACTCTGTTGGGCAGTAATACAATATCACTCTGTTGGGCAGTAATACAATATCACTCTGTTGGGCAGTAATACAATATCACTCTGTTGGGCAGTAATACAATATCACTATGCAGGGCAGTAATACAATATCACTATGCAGGGCAGTAATACAATATCACTCTGTTGGGCAGTAATACAATATCACTATGCAGGGCAGTAATACAATATCACTCTGTTGGGCAGTAATACAATATCACTATGCAGGGCAGTAATACAATATCACTATGCAGGGCAGTAATACAATATCACTATGCAGGGCAGTAATACAATATCACTATGCAGGGCAGTAATACAATATCACTATGCAGGGCAGTAATACAATATCACTATGCAGGGCAGTAATACAATATCACTCTGTTGGGCAGTAATACAATATCACTATGCAGGGCAGTAATACAATATCACTCTGTTGGGCAGTAATACAATATCACTCTTCAGGGCAGTAATACAATATCACTCTGTAAGATAGTAATACAATATCACTATGCAGGGCAGTAATACAATATCACTCTGTTGGGCAGTAATACAATATCACTCTGCAGGGCAGTAATACAATATCACTATGCAGGGCAGTAATACAATATCACTCTGTTGGGCAGTAATACAATATCACTCTGTTGGGCAGTAATACAATATCACTCTGTTGGGCAGTAATACAATATCACTCTGTTGGGCAGTAATACAATATCACTATGCAGGGCAGTAATACAATATCACTCTGTTGGGCAGTAATACAATATCACTATGCAGGGCAGTAATACAATATCACTCTGTTGGGCAGTAATACAATATCACTATGCAGGGCAGTAATACAATATCACTATGCAGGGCAGTAATACAATATCACTCTGTTGGGCAGTAATACAATATCACTCTGTTGGGCAGTAATACAATATCACTATGCAGGGCAGTAATACAATATCACTATGCAGGGCAGTAATACAATATCACTCTGTTGGGCAGTAATACAATATCACTATGCAGGGCAGTAATACAATATCACTATGCAGGGCAGTAATACAATATCACTCTGTTGGGCAGTAATACAATATCACTCTGTTGGGCAGTAATACAATATCACTATGCAGGGCAGTAATACAATATCACTATGCAGGGCAGTAATACAATATCACTCTGTTGGGCAGTAATACAATATCACTCTGTTGGGCAGTAATACAATATCACTCTGTTGGGCAGTAATACAATATCACTCTGTTGGGCAGTAATACAATATCACTCTGTTGGGCAGTAATACAATATCACTCTGTTGGGCAGTAATACAATATCACTCTGTTGGGCAGTAATACAATATCACTCTGTTGGGCAGTAATACAATATCACTCTGTTGGGCAGTAATACAATATCACTCTGTTGGGCAGTAATACAATATCACTCTGTTGGGCAGTAATACAATATCACTCTGTTGGGCAGTAATACAATATCACTCTGTTGGGCAGTAATACAATATCACTCTGTTGGGCAGTAATACAATATCACTCTGTTGGGCAGTAATACAATATCACTCTGTTGGGCAGTAATACAATATCACTCTGCAGGGCAGTAATACAATATCACTATGCAGGGCAGTAATACAATATCACTATGCAGGGCAGTAATACAATATCACTCTGCAGGGCAGTAATACAATATCACTATGCAGGGCAGTAATACAATATCACTATGCAGGGCAGTAATACAATATCACTCTGTTGGGCAGTAATACAATATCACTCTGTTGGGCAGTAATACAATATCACTCTGTTGGGCAGTAATACAATATCACTATGCAGGGCAGTAATACAATATCACTATGCAGGGCAGTAATACAATATCACTCTGCAGGGCAGTAATACAATATCACTCTGTTGGGCAGTAATACAATATCACTCTGTTGGGCAGTAATACAATATCACTCTGTTGGGCAGTAATACAATATCACTCTGTTGGGCAGTAATACAATATCACTCTGTTGGGCAGTAATACAATATCACTCTGTTGGGCAGTAATACAATATCACTCTGTTGGGCAGTAATACAATATCACTCTGTTGGGCAGTAATACAATATCACTCTGTTGGGCAGTAATACAATATCACTCTGTTGGGCAGTAATACAATATCACTCTGTTGGGCAGTAATACAATATCACTCTGCAGGGCAGTAATACAATATCACTATGCAGGGCAGTAATACAATATCACTATGCAGGGCAGTAATACAATATCACTCTGCAGGGCAGTAATACAATATCACTATGCAGGGCAGTAATACAATATCACTATGCAGGGCAGTAATACAATATCACTCTGTTGGGCAGTAATACAATATCACTCTGTTGGGCAGTAATACAATATCACTCTGTTGGGCAGTAATACAATATCACTCTGTTGGGCAGTAATACAATATCACTCTGTTGGGCAGTAATACAATATCACTCTGTTGGGCAGTAATACAATATCACTCTGTTGGGCAGTAATACAATATCACTCTGTTGGGCAGTAATACAATATCACTCTGTTGGGCAGTAATACAATATCACTCTGTTGGGCAGTAATACAATATCACTCTGTTGGGCAGTAATACAATATCACTCTGCAGGGCAGTAATACAATATCACTATGCAGGGCAGTAATACAATATCACTCTGTTGGGCAGTAATACAATATCACTCTGTTGGTTAGTAATACAATATCACTATGCAGGGCAGTAATACAATATCACTCTGTTGGGCAGTAATACAATATCACTCTGTTGGGCAGTAATACAATATCACTCTGTTGGGCAGTAATACAATATCACTCTGCAGGGCAGTAATACAATATCACTCTGTTGGGCAGTAATACAATATCACTATGCAGGGCAGTAATACAATATCACTATGCAGGGCAGTAATACAATATCACTATGCAGGGCAGTAATACAATATCACTATGCAGGGCTGTAATACAATATCACTCTGTTGGGCAGTAATACAATATCACTATGCAGGGCAGTAATACAATATCACTCTGTTGGGCAGTAATACAATATCACTCTGTTGGTTAGTAATACAATATCACTATGCAGGGCAGTAATACAATATCACTCTGTTGGGCAGTAATACAATATCACTCTGTTGGGCAGTAATACAATATCACTCTGTTGGGCAGTAATACAATATCACTCTGCAGGGCAGTAATACAATATCACTCTGTTGGGCAGTAATACAATATCACTATGCAGGGCAGTAATACAATATCACTATGCAGGGCAGTAATACAATATCACTATGCAGGGCAGTAATACAATATCACTCTGTTGGGCAGTAATACAATATCACTATGCAGGGCTGTAATACAATATCACTCTGTTGGGCAGTAATACAATATCACTATGCAGGGCAGTAATACAATATCACTCTGTTGGGCAGTAATACAATATCACTATGCAGGGCAGTAATACAATATCACTCTGTTGGGCAGTAATACAATATCACTCTGTTGGGCAGTAATACAATATCACTCTGTTGGGCAGTAATACAATATCACTATGCAGGGCAGTAATACAATATCACTCTGCAGGGCAGTAATACAATATCACTCTGCAGGGCAGTAATAAAATATCACTCTGTTGGGCAGTAATACAATATCACTATGCAGGGCAGTAATACAATATCACTCTGCAGGGCAGTAATACAATATCACTCTGTTGGGCAGTAATACAATATCACTCTGCAGGGCAGTAATACAATATCACTCTGCAGGGCAGTAATACAATATCACTCTGCAGGGCAGTAATACAATATCACTCTGTTGGGCAGTAATACAATATCACTATGCAGGGCAGTAATACAATATCACTCTGTTGGGCAGTAATACAATATCACTATGCAGGGCAGTAATACAATATCACTCTGTTGGGCAGTAATACAATATCACTCTGCAGGGCAGTAATACAATATCACTATGCAGGGCAGTAATACAATATCACTCTGTTGGGCAGTAATACAATATCACTATGCAGGGCAGTAATACAATATCACTATGCAGGGCAGTAATACAATATCACTCTGTTGGGCAGTAATACAATATCACTATGCAGGGCAGTAATACAATATCACTATGCAGGGCAGTAATACAATATCACTCTGTTGGGCAGTAATACAATATCACTATGCAGGGCAGTAATACAATATCACTATGCAGGGCAGTAATACAATATCAGTAATACAATATCACTCTGTTGGGCAGTAATACAATATCACTCTGTTGGGCATCAATACAATATCACTCTGTTGGGCAGTAATACAATATCACTCTGTTGGGCAGTAATACAATATCACTCTGTTGGGCAGTAATACAATATCACTCTGTTGGGCAGTAATACAATATCACTCTGCAGGGCAGTAATACAATATCACTATGCAGGGCAGTAATACAATATCACTCTGCAGGGCAGTAATACAATATCACTCTGCAGGGCAGTAATACAATATCACTATGCAGGGCAGTAATACAATATCACTATGCAGGGCAGTAATACAATATCACTATGCAGGGCAGTAATACAATATCACTATGCAGGGCAGTAATACAATATCACTATGCAGGGCAGTAATACAATATCACTATGCAGGGCAGTAATACAATATCACTATGCAGGGCAGTAATACAATATCACTATGCAGGGCAGTAATACAATATCACTATGCAGGGCAGTAATACAATATCACTCTGTTGGGCAGTAATACAATATCACTCTGTTGGGCAGTAATACAATATCACTATGCAGGGCAGTAATACAATATCACTCTGTTGGGCAGTAATACAATATCACTCTGTTGGGCAGTAATACAATATCACTCTGTTGGGCAGTAATACAATATCACTATGCAGGGCAGTAATACAATATCACTCTGTTGGGCAGTAATACAATATCACTATGCAGGGCAGTAATACAATATCACTCTGTTGGGCAGTAATACAATATCACTCTGTTGGGCAGTAATACAATATCACTCTGTTGGGCAGTAATACAATATCACTCTGTTGGGCAGTAATACAATATCACTATGCAGGGCAGTAATACAATATCACTCTGTTGGGCAGTAATACAATATCACTCTGTTGGGCAGTAATACAATATCACTCTGTTGGGCAGTAATACAATATCACTATGCAGGGCAGTAATACAATATCACTATGCAGGGCAGTAATACAATATCACTCTGCAGGGCAGTAATACAATATCACTCTGCAGGGCAGTAATACAATATCACTATGCAGGGCAGTAATACAATATCACTCTGTAGGATAGTAATACAATATCACTCTGCAGGGCAGTAATACAATATCACTCTGTTGGGCAGTAATACAATATCACTATGCAGGGCAGTAATACAATATCACTCTGTAGGATAGTAATACAATATCACTATGCAGGGCAGTAATACAATATCACTCTGTTGGGCAGTAATACAATATCACTCTGTTGGGCAGTAATACAATATCACTCTGTAGGATAGTAATACAATATCACTCTGTTGGGCAGTAATACAATATCACTATGCAGGGCAGTAATACAATATCACTATGCAGGGCAGTAATACAATATCACTCTGTTGGGCAGTAATACAATATCACTATGCAGGGCAGTAATACAATATCACTATGCAGGGCAGTAATACAATATCACTCTGCAGGGCAGTAATACAATATCACTATGCAGGGCAGTAATACAATATCACTCTGCAGGGCAGTAATACAATATCACTATGCAGGGCAGTAATACAATATCACTCTGCAGGGCAGTAATACAATATCACTATGCAGGGCTGTAATACAATATCACTCTGCAGGGCAGTAATACAATATCACTATGCAGGGCAGTAATACAATATCACTCTGTTGGGCAGTAATACAATATCACTATGCAGGGCAGTAATACAATATCACTCTGCAGGGCAGTAATACAATATCACTATGCAGGGCAGTAATACAATATCACTATGCAGGGCAGTAATACAATATCACTCTGTTGGGCAGTAATACAATATCACTATGCAGGGCAGTAATACAATATCACTATGCAGGGCAGTAATACAATATCACTATGCAGGGCAGTAATACAATATCACTATGCAGGGCTGTAATACAATATCACTATGCAGGGCAGTAATACAATATCACTATGCAGTAATACAATATCACTATGCAGGGCAGTAATACAATATCACTCTGTTGGGCAGTAATACAATATCACTATGCAGGGCAGTAATACAATATCACTATGCAGGGCAGTAATACAATATCACTATGCAGGGCAGTAATACAATATCACTCTGTTGGGCAGTAATACAATATCACTCTGTTGGGCAGTAATACAATATCACTATGCAGGGCTGTAATACAATATCACTCTGTTGGGCAGTAATACAATATCACTCTGTTGGGCAGTAATACAATATCACTATGCAGGGCAGTAATACAATATCACTCTGCAGGGCAGTAATACAATATCACTATGCAGGGCAGTAATACAATATCACTATGCAGGGCTGTAATACAATATCACTCTGCAGGGCAGTAATACAATATCACTCTGTTGGGCAGTAATACAATATCACTCTGTTGGGCAGTAATACAATATCACTATGCAGGGCAGTAATACAATATCACTCTGTTGGGCAGTATACAATACAATATCACTATGCAGGGCAGTAATACAATATCACTCTGTTGGGCAGTAATACAATATCACTATGCAGGGCAGTAATACAATATCACTCTGTTGGGCAGTAATACAATATCACTATGCAGGGCAGTAATACAATATCACTATGCAGGGCAGTAATACAATATCACTCTGTTGGGCAGTAATACAATATCACTCTGTTGGGCAGTAATACAATATCACTCTGTTGGGCAGTAATACAATATCACTCTGTTGGGCAGTAATACAATATCACTATGCAGGGCAGTAATACAATATCACTCTGCAGGGCAGTAATACAATATCACTCTGTTGGGCAGTAATACAATATCACTCTGCAGGGCAGTAATACAATATCACTATGCAGGGCAGTAATACAATATCACTATGCAGGGCAGTAATACAATATCACTCTGTTGGGCAGTAATACAATATCACTCTGCAGGGCAGTAATACAATATCACTATGCAGGGCAGTAATACAATATCACTCTGTTGGGCAGTAATACAATATCACTATGCAGGGCTGTAATACAATATCACTCTGCAGGGCAGTAATACAATATCACTCTGTTGGGCAGTAATACAATATCACTCTGCAGGGCAGTAATACAATATCACTCTGCAGGGCAGTAATACAATATCACTCTGTTGGGCAGTAATACAATATCACTCTGTTGGGCAGTAATACAATATCACTATGCAGGGCTGTAATACAATATCACTCTGCAGGGCAGTAATACAATATCACTCTGTTGGGCAGTAATACAATATCACTCTGCAGGGCAGTAATACAATATCACTATGCAGGGCAGTAATACAATATCACTATGCAGGGCAGTAATACAATATCACTCTGTTGGGCAGTAATACAATATCACTCTGTTGGGCAGTAATACAATATCACTATGCAGGGCAGTAATACAATATCACTCTGCAGGGCAGTAATACAATATCACTCTGTTGGGCAGTAATACAATATCACTCTGCAGGGCAGTAATACAATATCACTATGCAGGGCAGTAATACAATATCACTATGCAGGGCAGTAATACAATATCACTCTGTTGGGCAGTAATACAATATCACTCTGCAGGGCAGTAATACAATATCACTATGCAGGGCAGTAATACAATATCACTCTGTTGGGCAGTAATACAATATCACTCTGCAGGGCAGTAATACAATATCACTATGCAGGGCTGTAATACAATATCACTCTGCAGGGCAGTAATACAATATCACTCTGTTGGGCAGTAATACAATATCACTCTGCAGGGCAGTAATACAATATCACTCTGCAGGGCAGTAATACAATATCACTATGCAGGGCAGTAATACAATATCACTCTGTTGGGCAGTAATACAATATCACTATGCAGGGCAGTAATACAATATCACTCTGCAGGGCAGTAATACAATATCACTATGCAGGGCAGTAATACAATATCACTCTGCAGGGCAGTAATACAATATCACTCTGCAGGGCAGTAATACAATATCACTATGCAGGGCAGTAATACAATATCACTATGCAGGGCAGTAATACAATATCACTCTGCAGGGCAGTAATACAATATCACTATGCAGGGCAGTAATACAATATCACTCTGCAGGGCAGTAATACAATATCACTATGCAGGGCAGTAATACAATATCACTCTGCAGGGCAGTAATACAATATCACTCTGCAGGGCAGTAATACAATATCACTCTGCAGGGCAGTAATACAATATCACTATGCAGGGCAGTAATACAATATCACTCTGCAGGGCAGTAATACAATATCACTATGCAGGGCAGTAATACAATATCACTATGCAGGGCAGTAATACAATATCACTCTGCAGGGCAGTAATACAATATCACTCTGCAGGGCAGTAATACAATATCACTATGCAGGGCAGTAATACAATATCACTATGCAGGGCAGTAATACAATATCACTCTGCAGGGCTGTAATACAATATCACTCTGTTGGGCAGTAATACAATATCACTCTGTTGGGCAGTAATACAATATCACTATGCAGGGCAGTAATACAATATCACTCTGTTGGGCAGTAATACAATATCACTATGCAGGGCAGTAATACAATATCACTCTGCAGGGCAGTAATACAATATCACTCTGCAGGGCAGTAATACAATATCACTATGCAGGGCAGTAATACAATATCACTCTGCAGGGCAGTAATACAATATCAATATCACTCTGCAGGGCAGTAATACAATATCACTCTGCAGGGCAGTAATACAATATCACTCTGCAGGGCAGTAATACAATATCACTCTGCAGGGCAGTAATACAATATCACTCTGCAGGGCAGTAATACAATATCACTCTGCAGGGCAGTAATACAATATCACTATGCAGGGCAGTAATACAATATCACTATGCAGGGCAGTAATACAATATCACTATGCAGGGCAGTAATACAATATCACTATGCAGGGCAGTAATACAATATCACTCTGTTGGGCAGTAATACAATATCACTATGCAGGGCAGTAATACAATATCACTCTGTTGGGCAGTAATACAATATCACTCTGCAGGGCAGTAATACAATATCACTATGCAGGGCAGTAATACAATATCACTCTGTTGGGCAGTAATACAATATCACTATGCAGGGCAGTAATACAATATCACTATGCAGGGCAGTAATACAATATCACTATGCAGGGCAGTAATACAATATCACTATGCAGGGCAGTAATACAATATCACTATGCAGGGCAGTAATACAATATCACTATGCAGGGCAGTAATACAATATCACTATGCAGGGCAGTAATACAATATCACTCTGTTGGGCAGTAATACAATATCACTCTGTTGGGCAGTAATACAATATCACTCTGTTGGGCAGTAATACAATATCACTCTGCAGGGCAGTAATACAATATCACTATGCAGGGCTGTAATACAATATCACTATGCAGGGCAGTAATACAATATCACTATGCAGGGCAGTAATACAATATCAATGCATCACTCTGTTGGGCAGTAATACAATATCACTATGCAGGGCAGTAATACAATATCACTATGCAGGGCAGTAATACAATATCACTCTGTTGGGCAGTAATACAATATCACTCTGTTGGGCAGTAATACAATATCACTATGCAGGGCAGTAATACAATATCACTATGCAGGGCAGTAATACAATATCACTATGCAGGGCAGTAATACAATATCACTCTGTTGGGCAGTAATACAATATCACTATGCAGGGCAGTAATACAATATCACTATGCAGGGCTGTAATACAATATCACTATGCAGGGCAGCAATACAATATCACTCTGTTGGGCAGTAATACAATATCACTCTGTTGGGCAGTAATACAATATCACTCTGCAGGGCTGTAATACAATATCACTCTGTTGGGCAGTAATACAATATCACTCTGTTGGGCAGTAATACAATATCACTATGCAGGGCAGTAATACAATATCACTCTGTTGGGCAGTAATACAATATCACTCTGCAGGGCAGTAATACAATATCACTATGCAGGGCAGTAATACAATATCACTATGCAGTAATACAATATCACTCTGGGGCAGTAATACAATATCACTCTGTTGGGCAGTAATACAATATCACTATGCAGGGCAGTAATACAATATCACTCTGCAGGGCAGTAATACAATATCACTATGCAGGGCAGTAATACAATATCACTATGCAGGGCAGTAATACAATATCACTATGCAGGGCAGTAATACAATATCACTATGCAGGGCTGTAATACAATATCACTCTGTTGGGCAGTAATACAATATCACTCTGTTGGGCAGTAATACAATATCACTCTGCAGGGCAGTAATACAATATCACTATGCAGGGCAGTAATACAATATCACTCTGTTGGGCAGTAATACAATATCACTATGCAGGGCAGTAATACAATATCACTATGCAGGGCAGTAATACAATATCACTATGCAGGGCAGTAATACAATATCACTATGCAGGGCAGTAATACAATATCACTATGCAGGGCAGTAATACAATATCACTCTGTTGGGCAGTAATACAATATCACTATGCAGGGCAGTAATACAATATCACTCTGTTGGGCAGTAATACAATATCACTCTGCAGGGCAGTAATACAATATCACTATGCAGGGCAGTAATACAATATCACTATGCAGGGCAGTAATACAATATCACTCTGTTGGGCAGTAATACAATATCACTATGCAGGGCAGTAATACAATATCACTCTGCAGGGCAGTAATACAATATCACTATGCAGGGCTGTAATACAATATCACTATGCAGGGCAGTAATACAATATCACTATGCAGGGCAGTAATACAATATCACTCTGTTGGGCAGTAATACAATATCACTCTGTTGGGCAGTAATACAATATCACTCTGCAGGGCAGTAATACAATATCACTATGCAGGGCAGTAATACAATATCACTATGCAGGGCAGTAATACAATATCACTATGCAGGGCAGTAATACAATATCACTCTGTTGGGCAGTAATACAATATCACTCTGTTGGGCAATATCACTCTGTTGGGCAGTAATACAATATCACTATGCAGGGCAGTAATACAATATCACTCTGCAGGGCAGTAATACAATATCACTCTGTTGGGCAGTAATACAATATCACTCTGTTGGGCAGTAATACAATATCACTATGCAGGGCAGTAATACAATATCACTCTGTTGGGCAGTAATACAATATCACTCTGTTGGGCAGTAATACAATATCACTCTGCAGGGCAGTAATACAATATCACTCTGCAGGGCAGTAATACAATATCACTATGCAGGGCTGTAATACAATATCACTATGCAGGGCAGTAATACAATATCACTATGCAGGGCAGTAATACAATATCACTCTGTTGGGCAGTAATACAATATCACTCTGTTGGGCAGTAATACAATATCACTATGCAGGGCAGTAATACAATATCACTATGCAGGGCAGTAATACAATATCACTATGCAGGGCAGTAATACAATATCACTATGCAGGGCAGTAATACAATATCACTATGCAGGGCAGTAATACAATATCACTCTGTTGGGCAGTAATACAATATCACTCTGCAGGGCAGTAATACAATATCACTATCACTAATACAATATCACTATGCAGGGCAGTAATACAATATCACTATGCAGGGCAGTAATACAATATCACTATGCAGGGCAGTAATACAATATCACTATGCAGGGCAGTAATACAATATCACTATGCAGGGCAGTAATACAATATCACTATGCAGGGCAGTAATACAATATCACTATGCAGGGCAGTAATACAATATCACTATGCAGGGCTGTAATACAATATCACTATGCAGGGCAGTAATACAATATCACTATGCAGGGCAGTAATACAATATCACTCTGCAGGGCAGTAATACAATATCACTATGCAGGGCAGTAATACAATATCACTCTGCAGGGCAGTAATACAATATCACTCTGTTGGGCAGTAATACAATATCACTATGCAGGGCTGTAATACAATATCACTCTGCAGGGCAGTAATACAATATCACTATGCAGGGCTGTAATACAATATCACTATGCAGGGCAGTAATACAATATCACTATGCAGGGCAGTAATACAATATCACTATGCAGGGCAGTAATACAATATCACTATGCAGGGCAGTAATACAATATCACTATGCAGGGCAGTAATACAATATCACTATGCAGGGCAGTAATACAATATCACTCTGTTGGGCTGTAATACAATATCACTATGCAGGGCTGTAATACAATATCACTCTGTTGGGCAGTAATACAATATCACTATGCAGGGCAGTAATACAATATCACTCTGTTGGGCAGTAATACAATATCACTATGCAGGGCAGTAATACAATATCACTCTGTTGGGCAGTAATACAATATCACTCTGTTGGGCAGTAATACAATATCACTCTGTTGGGCAGTAATACAATATCACTCTGTTGGGCAGTAATACAATATCACTATGCAGGGCAGTAATACAATATCACTCTGTTGGGCAGTAATACAATATCACTCTGTTGGGCAGTAATACAATATCACTATGCAGGGCAGTAATACAATATCACTCTGTTGGGCAGTAATACAATATCACTCTGTTGGGCAGTAATACAATATCACTATGCAGGGCAGTAATACAATATCACTCTGTTGGGCAGTAATACAATATCACTCTGTTGGGCAGTAATACAATATCACTCTGTTGGGCAGTAATACAATATCACTCTGTTGGGCAGTAATACAATATCACTATGCAGGGCAGTAATACAATATCACTCTGCAGGGCAGTAATACAATATCACTATGCAGGGCAGTAATACAATATCACTATGCAGGGCAGTAATACAATATCACTCTGCAGGGCAGTAATACAATATCACTATGCAGGGCAGTAATACAATATCACTCTGTAGGATAGTAATACAATATCACTATGCAGGGCAGTAATACAATATCACTATGCAGGGCAGTAATACAATATCACTATGCAGGGCAGTAATACAATATCACTATGCAGGGCAGTAATACAATATCACTATGCAGGGCAGTAATACAATATCACTATGCAGGGCAGTAATACAATATCACTATGCAGGGCAGTAATACAATATCACTATGCAGGGCAGTAATACAATATCACTATGCAGGGCAGTAATACAATATCACTATGCAGGGCAGTAATACAATATCACTATGCAGGGCAGTAATACAATATCACTCTGTTGGGCTGTAATACAATATCACTCTGCAGGGCAGTAATACAATATCACTCTGCAGGGCAGTAATACAATATCACTATGCAGGGCAGTAATACAATATCACTATGCAGGGCAGTAATACAATATCACTCTGTTGGGCAGTAATACAATATCACTATGCAGGGCAGTAATACAATATCACTATGCAGGGCAGTAATACAATATCACTCTGCAGGGCAGTAATACAATATCACTATGCAGGGCAGTAATACAATATCACTCTGTTGGGCAGTAATACAATATCACTATGCAGGGCTGTAATACAATATCACTATGCAGGGCAGTAATACAATATCACTATGCAGGGCAGTAATACAATATCACTATGCAGGGCAGTAATACAATATCACTATGCAGGGCAGTAATACAATATCACTCTGCAGGGCAGTAATACAATATCACTCTGCAGGGCAGTAATACAATATCACTATGCAGGGCTGTAATACAATATCACTATGCAGGGCAGTAATACAATATCACTATGCAGGGCAGTAATACAATATCACTCTGTTGGGCAGTAATACAATATCACTATGCAGGGCAGTAATACAATATCACTATGCAGGGCAGTAATACAATATCACTCTGTTGGGCAGTAATACAATATCACTATGCAGGGCAGTAATACAATATCACTATGCAGGGCAGTAATACAATATCACTCTGTTGGGCAGTAATACAATATCACTATGCAGGGCAGTAATACAATATCACTATGCAGGGCAGTAATACAATATCACTATGCAGGGCAGTAATACAATATCACTATGCAGGGCAGTAATACAATATCACTCTGCAGGGCTGTAATACAATATCACTCTGTTGGGCAGTAATACAATATCACTCTGTTGGGCAGTAATACAATATCACTATGCAGGGCAGTAATACAATATCACTATGCAGGGCAGTAATACAATATCACTCTGTTGGGCAGTAATACAATATCACTATGCAGGGCTGTAATACAATATCACTATGCAGGGCAGTAATACAATATCACTCTGTTGGGCAGTAATACAATATCACTATGCAGGGCAGTAATACAATATCACTATGCAGGGCAGTAATACAATATCACTATGCAGGGCAGTAATACAATATCACTATGCAGGGCTGTAATACAATATCACTATGCAGGGCAGTAATACAATATCACTATGCAGGGCAGTAATACAATATCACTCTGTTGGGCAGTAATACAATATCACTCTGTTGGGCAGTAATACAATATCACTCTGCAGGGCAGTAATACAATATCACTCTGTTGGGCAGTAATACAATATCACTATGCAGGGCAGTAATACAATATCACTCTGTTGGGCAGTAATACAATATCACTCTGCAGGGCAGTAATACAATATCACTATGCAGGGCAGTAATACAATATCACTATGCAGGGCAGTAATACAATATCACTCTGCAGGGCAGTAATACAATATCACTATGCAGGGCAGTAATACAATATCACTCTGTTGGGCAGTAATACAATATCACTATGCAGGGCAGTAATACAATATCACTCTGTTGGGCAGTAATACAATATCACTATGCAGGGCTGTAATACAATATCACTATGCAGGGCAGTAATACAATATCACTCTGCAGGGCAGTAATACAATATCACTATGCAGGGCAGTAATACAATATCACTATGCAGGGCAGTAATACAATATCACTCTGCAGGGCAGTAATACAATATCACTCTGCAGGGCTGTAATACAATATCACTCTGTTGGGCAGTAATACAATATCACTCTGTTGGGCAGTAATACAATATCACTCTGCAGGGCAGTAATACAATATCACTATGCAGGGCAGTAATACAATATCACTCTGTTGGGCAGTAATACAATATCACTATGCAGGGCAGTAATACAATATCACTATGCAGGGCAGTAATACAATATCACTATGCAGGGCAGTAATACAATATCACTCTGTTGGGCAGTAATACAATATCACTATGCAGGGCAGTAATACAATATCACTATGCAGGGCAGTAATACAATATCACTATGCAGGGCTGTAATACAATATCACTATGCAGGGCAGTAATACAATATCACTATGCAGGGCAGTAATACAATATCACTATGCAGGGCAGTAATACAATATCACTATGCAGGGCAGTAATACAATATCACTATGCAGGGCAGTAATACAATATCACTCTGTTGGGCAGTAATACAATATCACTATGCAGGGCAGTAATACAATATCACTATGCAGGGCAGTAATACAATATCACTATGCAGGGCAGTAATACAATATCACTATGCAGGGCAGTAATACAATATCACTATGCAGGGCAGTAATACAATATCACTCTGCAGGGCAGTAATACAATATCACTCTGTTGGGCAGTAATACAATATCACTATGCAGGGCAGTAATACAATATCACTATGCAGGGCAGTAATACAATATCACTATGCAGGGCAGTAATACAATATCACTCTGTTGGGCAGTAATACAATATCACTATGCAGGGCAGTAATACAATATCACTCTGTTGGGCAGTAATACAATATCACTATGCAGGGCAGTAATACAATATCACTATGCAGGGCAGTAATACAATATCACTATGCAGGGCAGTAATACAATATCACTCTGTTGGGCAGTAATACAATATCACTATGCAGGGCAGTAATACAATATCACTATGCAGGGCAGTAATACAATATCACTATGCAGGGCAGTAATACAATATCACTCTGTTGGGCAGTAATACAATATCACTCTGTTGGGCAGTAATACAATATCACTATGCAGGGCAGTAATACAATATCACTATGCAGGGCAGTAATACAATATCACTCTGTTGGGCAGTAATACAATATCACTATGCAGGGCAGTAATACAATATCACTATGCAGGGCAGTAATACAATATCACTCTGCAGGGCAGTAATACAATATCACTATGCAGGGCAGTAATACAATATCACTATGCAGGGCAGTAATACAATATCACTCTGCAGGGCAGTAATACAATATCACTCTGTTGGGCAGTAATACAATATCACTATGCAGGGCAGTAATACAATATCACTCTGCAGGGCAGTAATACAATATCACTCTGTTGGTTAGTAATACAATATCACTATGCAGGGCAGTAATACAATATCACTCTGTTGGGCAGTAATACAATATCACTATGCAGGGCAGTAATACAATATCACTCTGCAGGGCAGTAATACAATATCACTCTGTTGGTTAGTAATACAATATCACTATGCAGGGCAGTAATACAATATCACTCTGCAGGGCAGTAATACAATATCACTATGCAGGGCAGTAATACAATATCACTATGCAGGGCAGTAATACAATATCACTCTGTTGGTTAGTAATACAATATCACTATGCAGGGCAGTAATACAATATCACTCTGCAGGGCAGTAATACAATATCACTATGCAGGGCAGTAATACAATATCACTATGCAGGGCAGTAATACAATATCACTATGCAGGGCAGTAATACAATATCACTATGCAGGGCAGTAATACAATATCACTATGCAGGGCAGTAATACAATATCACTCTGCAGGGCAGTAATACAATATCACTATGCAGGGCAGTAATACAATATCACTCTGCAGGGCAGTAATACAATATCACTATGCAGGGCAGTAATACAATATCACTCTTCAGGGCAGTAATACAATATCACTCTTCAGGGCAGTAATACAATATCACTATGCAGGGCAGTAATACAATATCACTATGCAGGGCAGTAATACAATATCACTCTGTTGGTTAGTAATACAATATCACTCTGTTGGGCAGTAATACAATATCACTCTGCAGGGCAGTAATACAATATCACTCTGCAGGGCAGTAATAAAATATCACTCTGTTGGGCAGTAATACAATATCACTATGCAGGGCAGTAATACAATATCACTCTGTAAGATAGTAATACAATATCACTCTGTTGGGCAGTAATACAATATCACTATGCAGGGCAGTAATACAATATCACTATGCAGGGCAGTAATACAATATCACTCTGTTGGGCAGTAATACAATATCACTCTGTTGGGCAGTAATACAATATCACTATGCAGGGCAGTAATACAATATCACTATGCAGGGCAGTAATACAATATCACTATGCAGGGCAGTAATACAATATCACTATGCAGGGCAGTAATACAATATCACTCTGTTGGGCAGTAATACAATATCACTATGCAGGGCAGTAATACAATATCACTCTGTTGGGCAGTAATACAATATCACTCTTCAGGGCAGTAATACAATATCACTCTGTAAGATAGTAATACAATATCACTATGCAGGGCAGTAATACAATATCACTCTGTTGGGCAGTAATACAATATCACTCTGCAGGGCAGTAATACAATATCACTATGCAGGGCAGTAATACAATATCACTCTGTTGGGCAGTAATACAATATCACTCTGTTGGGCAGTAATACAATATCACTCTGTAAGATAGTAATACAATATCACTATGCAGGGCAGTAATACAATATCACTCTGTAGGATAGTAATACAATATCACTATGCAGGGCAGTAATACAATATCACTCTGCAGGGCAGTAATACAATATCACTATGCAGGGCATTAATACAATATCACTATGCAGGGCAGTAATACAGTATCACTATGCAGGGCAGTAATACAATATCACTCTGTTGGGCAGTAATACAATATCACTATGCAGGGCAGTAATACAATATCACTATGCAGGGCAGTAATACAATATCACTATGCAGGGCAGTAATACAATATCACTCTGTTGGGCAGTAATACAATATCACTATGCAGGGCAGTAATACAATATCACTCTGTTGGGCAGTAATACAATATCACTCTTCAGGGCAGTAATACAATATCACTCTGTAAGATAGTAATACAATATCACTATGCAGGGCAGTAATACAATATCACTCTGTTGGGCAGTAATACAATATCACTCTGCAGGGCAGTAATACAATATCACTATGCAGGGCAGTAATACAATATCACTCTGTTGGGCAGTAATACAATATCACTCTGTTGGGCAGTAATACAATATCACTCTGTAAGATAGTAATACAATATCACTATGCAAGGCAGTAATACAATATCACTCTGTAGGATAGTAATACAATATCACTATGCAGGGCAGTAATACAATATCACTCTGCAGGGCAGTAATACAATATCACTATGCAGGGCAGTAATACAATATCACTATGCAGGGCAGTAATACAGTATCACTATGCAGGGCAGTAATACAATATCACTCTGTTGGGCAGTAATACAATATCACTATGCAGGGCAGTAATACAATATCACTCTGCAGGGCAGTAATACAATATCACTCTGCAGGGCAGTAATACAATATCACTCTGCAGGGCAGTAATACAATATCACTATGAAGGGCAGTAATACAATATCACTATGAAGGGCAGTAATACAGTATCACTCAAATCATCCAGAACATTCAAAACAGTAAAGAAATGCCAGTAAAGATGCATCCAGAATGAAGTTGCCTTTATGATGGGAGGGGGGGGGTACTGTAATACCGTATAGTACTGTAATACCATATAGTACTGTAATACCATATAGTACTGTAATACCGTATAGTACTGTAATACCATATTGTACTGGAATACTGTATAGTATTCTAATACTGTATAGTAATGTAAGACCGTAAAATACTGTAATACCGTATAGTACTGTAATACTGTATAGTACTGTAAGACCTTATAATACTGTAATACTGTATAGTACTGTAATATCGTATAGTACTGTAATACTGTATAGTACTGTAAGACCTTATAATACTGTAATACTGTAATACAGTGCATACTGAAAGTATTCAAACCTCTTGACTTTTTCCACATTTGTGACCGACGGCCTTGATTCAGTCTTATGTAGCAACATTTGAGTGTGTTTTTGACATTGGATAAAGTAGAGACTCAGAGCTACAACATGTTATATCATACACTGCATTTGAGGAACAATGGGAAAGTTACTCTGCTTTGAAAGTTGATCAATTTGTAACCCCATTTTTTAGTAAATGGCCCCTGAATATTTTGGTACCTTCTGAGAGCTCTTCTTTGTCTACACCTATTCAGCCTCGTCCACACCCTCTTAAGCCTTAGCCCCACCCTTCTCTTTAAGGATTCTCTTGTGAGGTCATCTCTTTAACTTCTTCAATATAGGGGGCACTCTTTTAATTTTTGGATAAAAAAACATTCCCGTTTTAAACAAGAGATTTTGTCACGAAAAGATGCTTGACTATGCATATAATTGACAGCTTTGGAAAGAAAACACCCTGAGGTTTCCAAAACTGCAAAGATATTGTCTGTGAGTGTCCCAGAACTAATGCTACAGGCGAAACCAAGATGAAATTTCATACAGGAAATGCCCCAGATTTTGAATGCGCTGTGTTCCAATGTCTCCTTATATTGCTGTGAATGCGCCAGGAATGAGCCTACACTTTCTGTCGTTTCCCCAAGGTGTCTGCAGCATTGTGACGCATTTGTAGGCATATCATTGGAAGATTGACCATAAGAGACTACATTTACCAGGTGTCCGCTTGGGGTCCTCCGTCGAAATTATTGCGCAATCTCCAGCTGCGTCCACTTTTCCATTAGGTTCAGAGGAGAAAGGCAACTGCCACGAATGATTTATCATCGTATAGATATGTGAAAAACACCTTGAGGATCGATTCTAAACAACGTTTGCCATGTTTCTGTCGATATTATGGAGTTAATTTGGAAAAAAGTTTGGCGTTGTAATGACTGAATTTTCATTTATTTTTCTTAGCCAAACGTGATGAACAATACGGAGCGATTTCTCCTACACAAATAATCTTTTTGGAAAAACTGAACATTTGCTATCTAACTGAGCCGAGTGGGTGGGTTATCTTGGGGGGTAGCAGGGTGAGTTATCTTGGGGGGTAGCAGGGTGAGTTATCTTGGGGGGTAACAGGGTGAGGTATCTTGGGGGGTAGCAGGGTGAGTTATCTTGTGGGGTAGCAGGGTGAGGTATGGTGGGGAGTGTAGCAGGGTGAGGTATGGTGTGGGGGTAGCAGGGTGAGTTATCTTGGGGGTTAGCAGGGTGAGGTATGGTGGGGAGTGTAGCAGGGTGAGGTATGGTGGGGGGTAGCAGGGTGAGGTATGGTGGGGGGTAGCAGGGTGAGGTATGGTGGGGGAGTAGCAGGGTGAGGTATGGTGTGGGGTAGCAGGGTGAGGTATGGTGTGGGGTAGAAGGGTGAGGTATGGTGGGGGGTAGCAGGGTGAGGTATGGTGGGGGTAGCAGGGTGAGTTATCTTGGGGTGTAGCAGGGTGAGTTATCTTGGGGGTAGCAGGGTGAGGTATGGGGGGTAACAGGGTGAGGTATGGTGGGGTAGCAGGGTGAGGTATCTTGGGGGGTAGCAGGTTGAGGTATGGTGGGGGCTAGCAGGGTGAGGTATGGTGGGGGGTAGCAGGGTGAGTTATCTTGGGGTGTAGCAGGGTGAGTTATCTTGGGGGGTAGCAGGGTGAGGTATGGGGGGTAACAGGGTGAGGTATGGTGGGGTCGCAGGTTGAGGTATCTTGGGGGTAGCAGGTTGAGGTATGGTGGGGGCTAGCAGGGTGAGGTATGGGGGATAACAGGGTGAGGTATGGTGGGGGTAGCAGGGTGAGGTATGGTGGGGGGTAGCAGGGTGAGGTACGGTGGGGGTAGCAGGGTGAGGTACGGTGGGGGGTAGCAGGGTGAGGTATGGTGGGGGGTAGCAGGGTGAGTTATGGTGGGGGGTAGCAGGGTGAGGTATGGTGGGGGGTAGCAGGGTGAGGTATGGTGGGGAGGTAGCAGGGTGAGGTATCTTGGGGGTAGCAGGGTGAGTTATCTTGGGGTGTAGCAGGGTGAGTTATCTTGGGGGTAGCAGGGTGAGGTATGGGGGGTAACAGGGTGAGGTATGGTGGGGGTAGCAGGGTGAGTTATCTTGGGGGGTAGCAGGGTGAGGTATGGTGGGGGGTAGAGGGGTGAGTTACTTGGGGTATAGTGGGGGGTAGCAGGGTGAGGTATAGTGGGGGTTAGCAGGGTGAGGTATGGTGGGGGTAGCAGGGTGAGGTATGGTGGGGGTAGCAGGGTGAGGTATGGTGGGGGTAGCAGGGTGAGGTGTGGTGGGGGTAACAGTGTGAGGTATGGTGGGAGGTCGCAGGATGAGGTATGGTGGGGGTAACAGGGTGAGGTATGGTGGGGGGTCGCAGGATGAGGTATCTTGGGGGGTAGCAGGGTGAGGTATCTTGGGGGTAGTTGGGTGAGTTATCTTGGGGGTAGCAGGGTGAGTTATCTTGGGCGGAAGCAGGGTGAGTTATCTTGGGGGGTAGCAAGGTGAGTTATCTTGGGGGTTAGCAGGGTGAGTTATCTTGGGGGTAGCAGAGTGAGGTATGGTGGGAGGTAGCAGGGTGAGGTATAGTGGGGGGGTAGCAGGGTGAGTTATATTGGGGGGTAGCAGGGTGAGGTATGGTGGGTTAGCAGGGTGAGTTATCTTGGGGGAAGCAGGGTGAGGTATCATTGGGAGTAGCAGGGTGAGTTATCTTGGGGGGTAGCAGGTTGAGGTATCATTGGGAGTAGCAGGGTGAGTTATATTGGGGGGTAGCAGGGTGAGGTATAGTGGGGGGTAGCAGGGTGAGTTATCTTGGGGGGTAGCAGGGTGAGGTATCATTGGGAGTAGCAGGGTGAGTTATCTTGGGGGGTAGCAGGGTGAGGTATCATTGGGAGTAGCAGGGTGAGTTATATTGGGGGTAGCAGGGTGAGGTATAGTGGGGGGTAGCAGGGTGAGTTATCTTGGGGGTAGCAGGGTGAGGTATCTTGGGGGTAGCAGGGTGAGTTATCTTGGGGGGTTGCAGGGTGAGGTACAGTGGGGGGTAGCAGGGTGAGGTATGGTGGGATAGCAGGGTGAGTTATCTTGGGGGGTAGCAGGGTGAGGTATAGAGGGGGGGTAGCAGGGTGAGGTATGGTGGGATAGCAGGGTGAGTTATCTTGGGGGGTAGCAGGGTGAGGTATAGAGGGGGGGTAGCAGGGTGAGGTATGGTGGGATAGCAGGGTGAGTTATCTTGGGGGGTATTAGGGTGAGTTGTCTTGGTGGGTGGCAGGGTGAGGTATGGTGGGGTAGCAGGGTGCGGTATGATGGGGTAGCAGGGTGAGGTATGGTGGGGTACGAGGGTGAGGTATCTTGGAGGGTAGCAGGGTGAGTTATCTTGGGGGGTAGCATTGTGAGTTATCTTGGGGGGTAGCAGGGTGAGTTATCTTGGGGGTAGCAGGGTGAGTTGTCTTGGGGGTGGCAGGGTGAGGTATGGTGGGGTAGCAGGGTGCGGTATGATGGGGTAGCAGGGTGAGGTATGGTGGGGTACGAGGGTGAGGTATCTTGGGGGGTAGCAGGGTGAGTTATCTTGGGGGGTAGCATTGTGAGTTATCTTGGGGGGTAGCAGGGTGAGGTATCTTGGGGGGGTAGCAGGGTGAGGTATCTTGGGGGGGGTAGCAGGGTGAGTTATCTTGGGGGGTAGCAGGGTGAGGTATGGTGGGGTAGCAGGGTGAGTTATCTTGGGGGGTAGCATAACTCACCCTGTTTCTGTGCACAGAGTGATGTTTCTACAGAAATCGGTGTAGAAGAACTTTACTGGCTCTGACCTCAACTCAACAAGAAAGGCCTCATCGCCCGACATCACTAAAACTCTTATGGCTGAATAATAAACAGCAATGTTCTAACAACTAGTGGAGAGCCTTCCCAGAAGAGTGGAGGTTGTTATCATAGCAAAGGGTGGTCCTTCTCCATTTTAATGAGCATAATTCTGGAATGAGATGTTGGACAAGCAGGTGTCCACATACTTTTGGCCATATGGTGAATATGACTCTATGAATGTGTTTGTGGATAATCTAACTGTGTGTGTGTGTGTGTGTGTGTGTGTGTGTGTGTGTTTGTGCGTGTTTGTGTGTGTGTGTGTGTGTGTGTGTGTGTGTGTGTGTGTGTGTGTGTGTGTGTGTGTGTGTGTGTGTGTGTGTGTGTGTGTGTGTGTTTGCAGGATGGGCCTGGAGGCTCTGGTAGAGTCATATGGGTTCTGGCGTCCTTCTCTCAGAAGCCTGATGTTTGAAGACATCCCTGGAATGAAACAAGGTGACAAAGTTTCTGTTAGAAGTAGAAGTTTGTTATGTTATTGTTACAACAGCTTTCTGAGTTAATGTTAATGTCTATAATGATACTGGTGTATCTAACCCCTGTCTGTCTATAATGATACTGGTGTCTCTAACCCCTGTCTGTCTATAATGATACTGGTGTCTCTAACCCCTGTCTGTCTATAATGATACTTGTGTCTCTAACCCCCTGTCTGTCTATAATGATACTGGTGTCTCTAACCCCTGTCTGTCTATAATGATACTGGTGTCTCTAACCCCTGTCTGTCTATAATGATACTTGTGTCTCTAACCCCCTGTCTGTCTATAATGATACTGGTGTCTCTAACCCCCTGTCTGTCTGTAATGATACTGGTGTCTCTAACCCCTGTCTGTCTATAATGATACTGGTGTCTCTAACCCCTGTCTGTCTATAATGATACTGGTGTCTCTAACCCCTGTCTGTCTATAATGATACTGGTGTCTCTAACCCCTGTCTGTCTATAATGATACTGGTGTCTCTAACCCCTGTCTGTCTATAATGATACTGGTGTCTCTAACCCCTGTCTGTCTATAATGATACTGGTGTCTCTAACCCCTGTCTGTCTATAATGATACTGGTGTCTCTAACCCCTGTCTGTCTATAATGATACTGGTGTCTCTAACCCCTGTCTGTCTATAATGATACTGGTGTCTCTAACCCCTGTCTGTCTATAATGATACTGATACTGGTGTCTCTAACCCCTGTCTGTCTATAATGATACTGGTGTCTCTAACCCCTGTCTGTCTATAATGATACTGGTGTCTCTAACCCCTGTCTGTCTATAATGGTACTGGTGTCTCTAACCCCTGTCTGTCTATAATGATACTGGTGTCTCTAACCCCTGTCTGTCTATAATGGTACTGGTGTCTCTAACCCCAGTCTGTCTATAATGATACTGGTGTCTCTAACCCCTGTCTGTCTATAATGATACTGGTGTCTCTAACCCCTGTCTGTCTATAATGATACTGATACTGGTGTCTCTAACCCCCTGTCTGTCTATAATGATACTGGTGTCTCTAACCCCTGTCTGTCTATAATGGTACTGGTGTCTCTAACCCCTGTCTGTCTATAATGATACTGGTGTCTCTAACCCTTGTCTGTCTATAATGATACTGGTGTCTCTAACCCCGGTCTGTCTATAATGATACTGATACTGGTGTCTCTAACCCCCTGTCTGTCTATAATGATACTGGTGTCTCTAACCCCTGTCTGTCTATAATGATACTGGTGTCTCTAACCCCTGTCTGTCTATAATGATACTGGTGTCTCAAACCCCCTGTCTGTCTATAATGATACTGGTGTCTCTAACCCCCTGTCTGTCTATAATGATACTGGTGTCTCTAACCCCCTGTCTGTCTATAATGATACTGGTGACTCTAACCCCCTGTCTGTCTATAATGATACTGGTGTCTCTAACCCCTGTCTGTCTATAATGATACTGGTGTCTCTAACCCCTGTCTGTCTATAATGATACTGGTGTCTCTAACCCCCTGTCTGTCTATAATGATACTGGTGTCTCTAACCCCTGTCTGTCTATAATGATACTGGTGTCTCTAACCACCTGTCTGTCTATAATGCTACTGGTGTCTCTAACCCCATGTCTGTCTATAATGATACTGGTGTCTCTAACTCTTGTATGTCTATAATGATACTGGTGTCTCTAACCCCTGTCTGTCTATAATGATACTGGTGTCTCTAACCCCTGTCTGTCTATAATGATACTGGTGTCTCTAACCACCTGTCTGTCTATAATGCTACTGGTGTCTCTAACCCCCTGTCTGTCTATAATGATACTGGTGTCTCTAACCCCTGTCTGTCTATAATGATACTGGTGTCTCTAACCCCCTGTCTGTCTATAATGATACTGGTGTCTCTAACCCCCTGTCTGTCTATAATGATACTGGTGTCTCTAACTCTTGTATGTCTATAATGATACTGGTGTCTCTAACCCCTGTCTGTCTATAATGATACTGGTGTCTCTAACCCCTGTCTGTCTATAATGATACTGATACTGGTGTCTCTAACCCCCTGTCAGTCTATAATGATACTGGTGTCTCTAACCCCCTGTCTGTCTATAATGATACTGGTGTCTCTAACCCCTGTCTGTCTATAATGATACTGGTGTCTCTAACCCCTGTCTGTCTATAATGATACTGGTGTCTCTAACCCCTGTCGGTCTATAATGATACTGGTGTCTCTAACCCCCTGTCTGTCTATAATGATTCTGGTGTCTCTAACCCCTTGTCTGTCTATAATGATACTGGTGTCTCTAACCCCCTGTCTGTCTATAATGATACTGGTGTCTCTAACTCTTGTATGTCTATAATGATACTGGTGTCTCTAACCCCTGTCTGTCTATAATGATACTGGTGTCTCTAACCCCTGTCTGTCTATAATGATACTGATACTGGTGTCTCTAGCCCCCTGTCAGTCTATAATGATACTGGTGTCTCTAACCCCCTGTCTGTCTATAATGATACTGGTGTCTCTAACCCCTGTCTGTCTATAATGATACTGGTGTCTCTAACCCCTGTCTGTCTATAATGATACTGGTGTCTCTAACACCTGTCGGTCTATAATGATACTGATACTGGTGTCTCTAACCCCCTGTCTGTCTATAATGATTCTGGTGTCTCTAACCCCTTGTCTGTCTATAATGATACTGGTGTCTGTAACCCTTGTCTGTCTATAATTATACTGGTTGTCTCTAACCCCATGTCTGTCTATAATGATACTGGCGTCTCTAACCCCTGTCTGTCTGTAATGATACTGGTGTCTCTAACCCCTGTCTGTCTATAATGATACTTGTGTCTCTAACCCCCTGTCTGTCTGTAATGATACTGGTGTCTCTAACCCCTGTCTGTCTATAATGATACTGGTGTCTCTAACCCCTGTCTGTCTATAATGATACTGGTGTCTCTAACCCCTGTCTGTCTATAATGATACTGGTGTCTCTAACCCCTGTCTGTCTATAATGATACTGGTGTCTCTAACCCCTGTCTGTCTATAATGATACTGGTGTCTCTAACCCCTGTCTGTCTATAATGATACTGGTGTCTCTAACCCCTGTCTGTCTATAATGATACTGATACTGGTGTCTCTAACCCCTGTCTGTCTATAATGGTACTGGTGTCTCTAAACCCTGTCTGTCTATAATGATACTGGTGTCTCTAACCCCTGTCTCTCTATAATGATACTGGTGTCTCTAACCCCTGTCTGTCTATAATGATACTGATACTGGTGTCTCTAACCCCCTGTCTGTCTATAATGATACTGGTATCTCTAACCCCTGTCTGTCTATAATGATACTGGTGTCTCAAACCCCCTGTCTGTCTATAATGATACTGGTGTCTCTAACCCCCTGTCTGTCTATAATGATACTGGTGTCTCTAACCCCTGTCTGTCTATAATGATACTGGTGTCTCAAACCCCCTGTCTGTCTATAATGATACTGGTGTCTCTAACCCCCTGTCTGTCTATAATGATCCTGGTGTCTCTAACCCCTGTCTGTCTATAATGATACTGGTGTCTCTAACCACCTGTCTGTCTATAATGATACTGATGTCTCTAACCCCCTGTCTGTCTATAATGATACTGGTGTCTCTAACCCCTGTCTGTCTATAATGATACTGGTGTCTCTAACTCTTGTATGTCTATAATGATACTGGTGTCTCTAACCCCTGTCTGTTTATAATGATACTGGTGTCTCTAACCCCCTGTCTGTCTATAATGATACTGGTGTCTCTAACCCCTGTCTGTCTATAATGATACTGGTGTCTCTAACCCCTGTCTGTCTATAATGATACTGGTGTCTCTAACCCCCTGTCTGTCTATAATGATACTGGTGTCTCTAACCCCCTGTCTGTCTATAATGATACTGGTGTCTCTAACTCTTGTATGTCTATAATGATACTGGTGTCTCTAACCCCTGTCTGTCTATAATGATACTGGTGTCTCTAACCCCTGTCTGTCTATAATGATACTGGTGTCTCTAACCCCTGTCTGTCTATAATGATACTGATACTGGTGTCTCTAACCCCCTGTCTGTCTATAATGATACTGGTGTCTCTAACCCCTGTCTGTCTATAATGATACTGGTGTCTCTAACTCTTGTATGTCTATAATTATACTGGTGTCTCTAACCCCTGTCTGTCTATAATGATACTGGTGTCTCTAACCCCTGTCTGTCTATAATGATACTGGTGTCTCTAACCCCTGTCTGTCTATAATGATACTGATAATGGTGTCTCTAACCCCCTGTCTGTCTATAATGATACTGGTGTCTCTAACCCCCTGTCTGTCTATAATGATACTGGTGTCTCTAACCCCTGTCTGTCTATAATGATACTGGTGTTTCTAACCCCTGTCTGTCTATAATGATACTGGTGTCTCTAACCCCTGTCTGTCTATAATGATACTGGTGTCTCTAACCCCTGTCTGTCTATAATGATACTGATAATGGTGTCTCTAACCCCTTGTCTGTCTATAATGATACTGATACTGGTGTCTCTAACCCCTGTCTGTCTATAATGATACTGGTGTCTCTAACCCCCTGTCTTTCTATAATGATACTGGTGTCTCTAACCCCTTGTCTGTCTATAATGATACTGGTGTTTCTAACCCCTGTCTGTCTATAATGGTACTGGTGTCTCTAACCCCTGTCTGTCTATAATGATACTGGTGTCTCTAACCCCTGTCTGTCTATAATGATACTGGTGTCTCTAACCCCTGTCTGTCTATAATGATACTGATACTGGTGTCTCTAACCCCTTGTCTGTCTATAATGATACTGGTGTCTCTAACCCCTGTCTGTCTATAATGATACTGGTGTCTCTAACCCCTGTCTGTCTATAATGATACTGGTGTCTCAAACCCCTGTCTGTCTATAATGATACTGGTGTCTCTAACCCCTGTCTGTCTATAATGATACTGGTGTCTCTAACCCCTGTCTGTCTATAATGATACTGGTGTCTCTAACCCCTGTCTGTCTATAATGATACTGGTGTCTCTAACCCCTGTCTGTCTATAATGATACTGGTGTCTCTAACCCCTGTCTGTCTATAATGATACTGGTGTCTCTAACCCCTGTCTGTCTATAATGATACTGGTGTCTCTAACCCCTGTCTGTCTATAATGATACTGATACTGGTGTCTCTAACCCCTGTCTGTCTATAATGATACTGGTGTCTCTAACCCCTGTCTGTCTATAATGATACTGGTGTCTCTAACCCCTGTCTGTCTATAATGGTACTGGTGTCTCTAACCCCTGTCTGTCTATAATGATACTGGTGTCTCTAACCCCTGTCTGTCTATAATGGTACTGGTGTCTCTAACCCCAGTCTGTCTATAATGATACTGGTGTCTCTAACCCCTGTCTGTCTATAATGATACTGGTGTCTCTAACCCCTGTCTGTCTATAATGATACTGATACTGGTGTCTCTAACCCCCTGTCTGTCTATAATGATACTGGTGTCTCTAACCCCTGTCTGTCTATAATGGTACTGGTGTCTCTAACCCCTGTCTGTCTATAATGATACTGGTGTCTCTAACCCTTGTCTGTCTATAATGATACTGGTGTCTCTAACCCCGGTCTGTCTATAATGATACTGATACTGGTGTCTCTAACCCCCTGTCTGTCTATAATGATACTGGTGTCTCTAACCCCTGTCTGTCTATAATGATACTGGTGTCTCTAACCCCTGTCTGTCTATAATGATACTGGTGTCTCAAACCCCCTGTCTGTCTATAATGATACTGGTGTCTCTAACCCCTGTCTGTCTATAATGATACTGGTGTCTCTAACCCCTGTCTGTCTATAATGATACTGGTGTCTCTAACCCCCTGTCTGTCTATAATGATACTGGTGTCTCTAACCCCCTGTCTGTCTATAATGATACTGGTGTCTCTAACCCCTGTCTGTCTATAATGATACTGGTGTCTCTAACCCCTGTCTGTCTATAATGATACTGGTGTCTCTAACCCCTGTCTGTCTATAATGATACTGGTGTCTCTAACCACCTGTCTGTCTATAATGCTACTGGTGTCTCTA
>NC_088227.1:47172410-47287410 GCF_036934945.1 Oncorhynchus masou masou | reverse complement strand
TGAACCAGCTGAACGGCAGGTGAGAGCTGAGCCGAGCGGAGAGCAAGGAAGGTCTCCACGGTAACCAGCTCCCAGTTCAGAACATCTGGAGACCAGCTGTGTGTGTTTACACCTGGCCATTTCTGGGACTACTCTGCACCTCCTCCTCCCCCATCCATCCCCCCAACCCTCCATCCCCCTCTACGTTTTCCTTCCTGCTGGCGAGGAAACCCTCCAAGCCTCATGCAGTATAAATGAACTACTTCTGTACAGTACCATACCTCTTCTACCCTACTGTTCCATAACTTACTACAGCACTATACCTCACAAAGTGTAGGCTGGCTACCCCACAATCACTCTCACTGTCAGAGTGGTAGCTGGTTTCAACAGTAGCCTCTTTATATGAGCCCAGATTAGGGGCAATAGGCATGCTGACAGCAGGAATGTCCACCAGAGCTGTTGCCAGATCATTTAATGTTCATTTCTCTACCATAAGCCGCCTCCAATGTCATTTTAGAGAATTTGGCAGTACGTCCAACCGGCCTCATAACCGTATACCATGTGTAATCAGCCTGAGACCAGCCACCTGAAAAGATGATAAAATTGTGGATTTGCACAACCTAAGCATTTCTGCACAAACTGTCAGAAACTGTCCCAGGGAAGCTCATCGGTGTGCTCGTTGTCCTCACCGGGGTCGTGACCTGACTGCAGTTCAGTGTCTTAACTGACTTCACGGGGCAAATGCTAACCTCCAGTGGCCACTGGCACGCTGGAGAAGTTCTTCACGGATGAATCCTGGTTTCAACTGGACTGGGCAGTAACGGCGTCGTGTGGGCAAGTGGTTTGCTGATGTCAATGTTGTGAACAGAGTGCCCTATGGTGGTGGTGGGGTTATGGTATGGTCAGACATAAGCTACGGACAACGAACATAATTCCATTTTATCGATGGCATATTCAATGGAAAGACATAACGTGAAGAGATCCTGAGGCCCATTGTCATGCTATTCATCCACCTCCATCACCTCATGTTTCATAATGCACGGCCCCATGTCGCAAGGCTTTGTACACAATTTCTGGTAGCTGAAAATGTCCTAGTTCTTCCATGGCCTGCATACTCACCAGACATGTCACCGATTGAGCATGTTTGGGATGCTGTGGATGCTTGGGATGCTGCTGTCCCAGTCATGTGAAACCCATAGATTAGGGTCCAATACATTGACTGTTTTCCTCATATGAACTGTAACTTAGTAAAACCTTTGAAATTGATGCATGTTGCGTTTATATTTTTGTTCAGTTTATTAAGAGTCTGACAGAGATAGTGAAGGAGCTGAGCTGTGGAACAAAGCCAGAGGCCAGATCTAACAACCGACCCTAACAGACCTCTGAGCTCCAGAACAGCTACGGCATCTAACCCTAACAGACCTCTGAGCTCCAGAACAGCTACGGCATCTAACCCTAACAGACCTCTGAGCTCCAGAACAGCAACGGCATCTAACCCTAACAGACCTCTGAGCTCCAGAACAGCTACGGCATCTAACCCTAACAGACCTCTGAGCTCCAGAACAGCTAAGTCATCACCCCAGAACAGCTAAGTCATCCCCCAGAACAGCTAAGTCATCCCCCAGAACAGCTAAGTCATCTAACCCTAACAGACCTTGATGCCGAAGATGGCACCGTACTGCATGACTGCCGTCTTGCGAGCTCCGACCCAATTTTGCTATCTTGTGATTCTTTTGGTGTTTATAGTGTGCAGGCTTTACTTGGCTCATCATGCTCTTGTGGCGGTGCCTGCAAGCTGACTTCGTTCATCAGTTGAACGTTGTATCCTTTGACAAATTGGTGAGTCTGGCTTCTGGGTTATTAAGCGTTTTTCTTTTTTAAGAAGCGCGGTTTGTTGGGTCATGTTTCAGTCTCGCATGACTCGCCTCTCCCGAGCCCGTTGGGGAGTTGCAGCGATGAGACAAGATAGTATATCATGAAATTGGATATCACGAAATTGGGGAGAAAAAGGGCCCACAAAAAAAGATGAATAACTCTAAGGCTTCATGCCACAATGCCCCCCTTTTAGCACTCACATCTGTAATCATGTAGTGCTTTGACCCACTCCAATTTCTATACCACCACAACAGATCCATAGCTGATGCAATCTCAATTGCACTCCACACTGCCCTCACCTACATAAATATGAGGAATAGCAATATCAAAATCATATCCAAATGTTATTCGTCACATGCTTCAGTGAAATATTTACTTATGAGCCCTTCCCAACAATGCAGAGAGGAAGTGTGATGAGTAAAAAGGGTAAGAGCAAAAAATAAAACGGTCAATGCAGATTATTAAAGGATCTGTTTCCTGTTCTACAATCAAATCTCTATTTTTTTATGTAAGGATGACCAAGGTCTACTGAGGCTTTGGCTAGTTGTTCTACATAGATGCAGACGGTCCACAGGCGGGAGTGTTTATGGTAAGCAGAGATATTTTTTCTGATAATGAGTTCTGTAAACCACCACGAAGATGAAAAGTAATTGGTAGAAGAAGATATTTGAAGAAAACACCTGTACCAACTGTAGTAAGACGTCTAGGACCTGCAGAATGTGAAATTGAGGTAAGAGATAGGCTATACCATTAGCTTGCTAGCTAGCTACATAGATACCTAGCTAGCTACATAGATACCTAGCTAGCTACTTTGCTAATAAAGTAACATCACAGGTGAAAGGGAAAACAGTATGAGTCTGCTGTTAGCTAGCTTACGTTAGCTAAAGATTTGACTGCTAACTAGCTGGTTTGTTATGGACTTCACTGTTGTTATATTATATTATATCCTCAAACACGTAACTAGCTAACGTTAGATAGGTAAGTTATGGCTAAGGGCATCCTTTGTATAATTCGGACACTGTTGTGTTTCTTTGGTACCCTGAACCGCACTTTAGCTAGTTTTATAAAATATGAGTGAAACGCAAATCGTACCCTGGTGAGTCGCGTGTTTTTTTTGTCCATTTTAAACAAGCGAGCTAGCTTGCTTACGTCATTTACCACTGCTTCAAGTCAGCATGTCGCAAAACACATCCTGAAATGGTGTGCAGGTCTTGTGGAAGAGAAACATATTTTGTATAATTCTCACACACGCTCCATTGAACCGAATTTCATATGTGAAAACGGCCCTAAATTGAACAACATCAGCCGGAGACAAGCTGAAATATGGATAGCCACATGCTGTTAAGCCATAGCTCTATTATTGGGTGAACTACTTAGTGTGGGCATAGAATTAGGTATTAGAATTAGTGCTCTCTGAGTGTGGCTATGGTGGATCCAGTTGTTTTACATTTTGGTTATTGTCTTTTGTGCAGGCTGATGTTGGTGCCGGCACAGAAGTTAGTGGATTGTATATATTATATATCCCATTTAGCAGACGCTTTTGTCCAAAGCGACTTACAAGTCGGCTGGGGCCACTACTTTTGCATATGGGTGGCCCCAGTGGGAAACGAACCCACGACGCTTGGCGTTGCAAGCGCCATGCTCTACCGACTGAGCCACACGATTGTCTGAGCTGAGATTTCCAGTGTGTCATTAAAAGCACTGAAACTGGAAACACTTATCTCCCTCACTAGCTTTAAGCACCAACTGTCAAAGCAGCTCACAGATGACTGCATCTGTACATAGCCCACCTATATTTTAGCCCAAACAACTACCTCTTTCCCTACTGTATTTAATTAATTTATTTATTTTGCTCCATTGCACCCCATTATTTTTTATTTATTTCTACTTTGCACATTCTTCCATTGCAAATCTACAATTCCAGTGTTTTACTTGCTAAATTGTATTTACTTTGCCACCATGGCCTTTTTTTGCCTTTACCTCCCTTATCTCACCTCATTTGCTCAAATTGTATATAGACTTGTTTCTACTTTATTATTGACTGTATGTTTGTTTTACTCCATGTGTAACTCTGTGTCGTTGTTTGTGTCGAACTGCTTTGCTTTATCTTGGCCAGGTCGCAATTGTAAATGAGAACTTGTTCTCAACTTGCCTACCTGGTTAAATAAAGGTGAAATAAAAAATAAAAAAAATACATTAAAAATAATAAAATAAATAAATAAATAAAAATATCAACTCCTCGCCTAATTCCAAGAAAAAACAAACCTGGAACCCACGCAACAACTGCACCATCAGAGTCTGTAGATATTAATGGACTGAAACGACTCCACTCCACACCCACACACAACACGTTCAACTCCAGGGAACTACCTTGCTTTACCCTTCACCACCTGGGCTGATAATTCAGCTTATCAGAATGAATCATTTGCACTCATCTTTTCAAAACAATTATTGATAATGTTGTGTATATTCTATATAAGACTAATTTGTCTTGATGTTTATGTTTTATATATTTTTTTTACACCTCAAGTGAATTTACCACTGCTTCAAGTTGGCCAAACCTTTTGCTATGAGACTCAAAATTGAGCTCAGGTGCATCCTGTTGCCATTGATCATCCTACAAGACATCCTACATCCTACAACTTGATTGGTCCACATGTGGTAAATTTAATTGATTGGACATGATTTGAAAAGCCACATACCTGTCTATATAAGGTCCTTCAGTTGACAGTGCATGTCAGAGCAAAAACCAAGCCATGAGGTTGAAGGAACTGTCTTTAGAGCTCCACAACATGATTGTGTCGAGGCACATCATTCTTAAATGGAAGAAGTTTGGAACCACCAAGACTCTTCCTAGAGCTGGCCGCCCAGCCAAACTGAGCAATCGGGGGAGAAGGGTCTTGGTCATGGAGATGACCAAGAACCCGATGGTCACTCCGACAGAGCTTCAGATTTCTTCTGTGGAGATGGGAGAACTTTCCAGAAGTCCAACTCTGCAGCACTAAAATGTTATAATGTTTTGATATTATAATGTTAACGTCGGGATCGGTGTCCCTTCCACAGGACTGTTGAGCTAACGTTGGCTAATGCAATTAGCATGAGGTTGTAAGTAAGAAGAACATTTCCCTGATTGTCCACAAGAGGTCACAATGTCCTTCTTCTTAGTTGTCGGTGGCTTCAATGCCTTGTTCTGTCATCTGAAGCAGAACTAAAAAATTGTGTTCCCTTCCATTGGTCATCTGAAGACAGCCAATCAGCTGTGTTGATGATCCCCAGTGAGGTGATGAGAGCAGTGTAGTTGATGATGATTTGAGGAGAGTAACAGGATGGTCCTACTTAAATCACTTTATTAAATATAATACTTAGAACAGATACTAAGCAGAAATGTTGATTGTCAGAGAGGCTGCTTTATCATCTTCACATCGTGTTGATTTTTAGGGTGGCAACAAATGGGGAACTAAGCTGCAGCTTGAGTCTTTCTGGTCTGGTTAATTCTCAACTCATTCTTTATGCACTCTGGTAAAAAGGGGGTGTTCCGGCATGCTGAAAGGCTCTCTGAGCTCCCTCGGGCTACTTACTAGGGAAAAGTATCATCAAAACTAGGATCTGGTTAGAAAACTAAAATCACATTCCTATCTTATAATGCTGTAATGTTGTAATGTTAACATGTTATAATGTTGTAATGTTGTAACTCTGACCCCTGACCGCTGAAGCCATGACCCTGTGAACCATGAACCCCTGAACCCCTTACTCTGGACTGACATTATGGTCTGTCTCCATAAACATAGATTGGAGGGAAGAATAATAATAAGAAATATGTTGAATATCGGAAATAACTAGAAAAGCCCATTTCTACTACTGATGGAGGTCAGTGTTTTTTATTCCTGTCCTCTCTGCATCCCCATGACGACGAGGAGTGTTTGTTTACGTCGGTGCCGTGACGACTAAACAGAGGTGATTAAACAGGAGCATTAAGATCAGACTATGATAAACACAGAACACTCAGAGGGCTCTGACAACAGGAATCATATTCTCCCATTTCTATTTCTTCTGTATCTGGTGTCCCTTCTCTTCCCCTGTTTCTCCTGTTCTCTCTTTCTCCTGTTTCCCCTGTTCTCTCTTTCTCCTGTTTCCCCTGTTCTCTCTCTCCTGTTTCCCCTGTCTTTCCTGTTTCCCCTGTTTCTCCTGTCTTTCCTGTTTCCCCTGTTTCTCCTGTTTCCCCTGTTCTCTCTTTCTCCTGTTTCCCCTGTTCTCTCTTTCTCCTGTTTCCCCTGTTTCTCCTGTTTCCCCTATTCTCTCTTTCGCCTGTTTCCCCTGTTCTCTCTTTCTCCTGTTTCCCCCTTATCTCTTTCTCCTGTTTCCCCTGTTCTCTCTAACTCCTGTTTCCCCTGTTCCCTCTACCCCTGTTTCCCCTTTTTCCCCCTTCTCTCATTCTCCTATTTCCCCTGTTCTCTCTTTCTCATGTTTCCCCTGTTCTCTCTTTCCCCTGTTTCTCCTGTTTCCCCTGTTCTCTCTTTCTCCTGTTTCCCTTGTTCTCTCTTTCCCCTGTTTCCCCCTTCTCGCTTTCGGCTGTTTCCCCTATTCGCTCTTTCTCCTGTTTCCCCTGTTCTCTCGTTCTCCTGTTTCCCCTGTTCTCTCTTTCTCCTGTTTCCCCAGTTCTCTCTTTTTCCCCTGTTCTCTCTTTCTCCTGTTTCCCCTGTTCTCTCTTTCTCCTGTTTCCCCTGTTTCTCCTGTTTCCCCTATTCTCTCTTTCGCCTGTTTCCCCTGTTCTCTCTTTCTCCTGTTTCCCCCTTATCTCTTTCTCCTGTTTCCCCTGTTCTCTCTAACTCCTGTTTCCCCTGTTCCCTCTACCCCTGTTTCCCCTTTTTCCCCCTTCTCTCATTCTCCTATTTCCCCTGTTCTCTCTTTCTCATGTTTCCCCTGTTCTCTCTTTCCCCTGTTTCTCCTGTTTCCCCATGTTCTCTCTTTCTCCTGTTTCCCTTGTTCTCTCTTTCCCCTGTTTCCCCCTTCTCGCTTTCGGCTGTTTCCCCTATTCGCTCTTTCTCCTGTTTCCCCTGTTCTCTCTTTCTCCTGTTTCCCCTGTTCTCTCTTTCTCCTGTTTCCCCAGTTCTCTCTTTTTCCCCTGTTCTCTCTTTCTCCTGTGTCCCCTGTTCTCTCTTTCCCCTGTTTCCCCTGTTCTCTCTTTCCCCTGTTTCCCCTGTTCTCTCTTTCCCCTGTTTCCACCTGTTCTCTCTTTCTCCTGTTTCCCCTGTTCTCTCTTTCTCCTGTTTCCCCTGTTTCCCCTGTTCTCTCTTTCTCCTGTGTCCCCTGTTCTCTCTTCTCCCTGTTTCCCCTGTTCTCTCTTCTCCCTGTTTCCCCTGTTCTCTCTTTCTCCTGTTTCCCCTGTTCTCTCTTGTCCTGTTTCCCCTGTTCTCTCTTTCTCCTGTTTCCCCTGTTTTTCCTGTTCTCTTTCTCCTGTTCCCCCGTTCTCTCTTTCTCCTGTTTCCCCTGTTTCCCCTGCTCTCTCTTTCTCCTGTTTCCCCTGTTTGTTCTTTCTCCTGTTTCCCATGTTCTCTCCTTCCCCTGTTTCTCCTGTTTCCACTGTTCTCTCTTTCTCCTGTTTCCCCTGTTCTCTCTTTCCCCTGTTTCCCCTGTTCTCTCTTTCTCCTGTTTCCCCTGTTCTCTCTTGTCCTGTTTCCCCTGTTCTCTCTTTCTCCTGTTTCCCCTGTTTTTCCTGTTCTCTCTTTCTCCTGTTCCCCCGTTCTCTCTTTCTCCTGTTTCCCCTGTTTCCCCTGCTCTCTCTTTCTCCTGTTTCCCCTGTTTGTTCTTTCTCCTGTTTCCCATGTTCTCTCCTTCCCCTGTTTCTCCTGTTTCCACTGTTCTCTCTTTCTCCTGTTTCCCCTTTTCTCTCTTTCTCCTGTTCCCCCTGTTCTCTCTTTCTCCTGTTCCCCCTGTTCTCACTTCCCCCTGTTTCCCTTGTTTCCCCTGTTCTCTCTTTCTCCTGTTTCCCCTGTTCTCTCTTTCTCCTGTTTCCCCTGTTCTCTCTTTCCCCTGTTTCCCCTGTTCTCTCTTTCTCCTGTTTCCCCTGTTCTCTCTTTATCATGTTTCCCCTATTTGCCTTGTTGTTCCTGTTCTCTCATTCTCATGTTCCCCCTGTTCTCACTTCCCCCTGTTTCCCTTGTTTCCCCTGTTCTCTCTTTCTCCTGTTTCCCCAGTTCTCTCTTTCTCCTGTTCCCCCTGTTTCCCCTGTTCTCTCTTTCTCCTGTGTCCCCTGTTCTCTCTTCTCCCTCTTTCCCCTGTTCTCTCTTTCCCCTGTTTCCCCTGTTCTCTCTTTCTCCTGTTTCCCCTGTTCTCTCTTGTCCTGTTTCCCCTGTTCTCTCTTTCTCCTGTTTCCCCTGTTTTCCCTGTTTCTCCTGTTCTCTCTTTCTCCTGTTTCCCCTGTTTCCCCTGCTCTCTCTTTCTCCTGTTTCCCCTGTTCGTTCTTTCTCCTGTTTCCCATGTTCTCTCTTTCCCCTGTTTCTCCTGTTTCCACTGTTCTCTCTTTTCCCTGTTTCCCCTGTTCTCTCTTTCTCCTGTTTCCCCTGTTCTCTCTTTCTCCTGTTTCCCCTGTTCTCTCTTTCCTCTGTTTCCCCTGTTCTCTCTTTCTCCTGTTTCCCCTGTTCTCTCTTTCCCCTGTTCTCTCTTTCTCCTGTTTCCCCTGTTCTCTCTTTATCATGTTTCCACTGTTCTCTCTTTCTCCTGTTTCCCCTGTTCTCTCTTTCTCCTGTTTCCCCTGTTTCCCCTATTCTCTCTTTCTCCTGTTTCCCCAGTTCTCTCTTTCTCCTGTTCCCCCTGTTTCCCCTGTTCTCTCTTTCTCCTGTGTCCCCTGTTCTCTCTTCTCCCTGTTTCCCCTGTTCTCTCTTTCCCCTGTTTCCCCTGTTCTCTCTTTCTCCTGTTTCCCCTGTTCTCTCTTGTCCTGTTTCCCCTGTTCTCTCTTTCTCCTGTTTCCCCTGTTTTCCCTGTTTTTCCTGTTCTCTCTTTCTCCTGTTCCCCCGTTCTCTCTTTCTCCTGTTTCCCCTGTTTCCCCTGCTCTCTCTTTCTCCTGTTTCCCCTGTTCGTTCTTTCTCCTGTTTCCCATGTTCTCTCTTTCCCCTGTTTCTCCTGTTTCCACTGTTCTCTCTTTCTCCTGTTTCCCCTGTTCTCTCTTTCCCCTGTTTCTCCTGTTCCCCCTGTTCTCTCTTTCTCCTGTGTCCCCTGTTCTCTCTTTCCCCTGTTTCCCCTGTTCTCTCTTTCCCCTGTTTCCCCTGTTCTCTCTTTCTCCTGTTTCCCCTGTTCTCTCTTGTCCTGTTTCCCCTGTTCTCTCTTTCTCCTGTTTCCCCTGTTTTCCCTGTTTTTCCTGTTCTCTCTTTCTCCTGTTTCCCCTGTTTCCCCTGCTCTCTCTTTCTCCTGTTTCCCCTGTTCGTACTTTCTCCTGTTTCCCATGTTCTCTCTTTCCCCTGTTTCTCCTGTTTCCACTGTTCTCTCTTTCTCCTGTTTCCCCTGTTCTCTCTTTCCCCTGTTTCTCCTGTTCCCCCTGTTCTCTCATTCTCCTGTTCCCCCTGTTCTCACTTCCCCCTGTTTCCCTTGTTTCCCCTGTTCTCTCTTTCTCCTGTTTCCCCTGTTTTTCCTGTTCTCTCTTTCTCCTGTTCCCCCGTTCTCTCTTTCTCCTGTTTCCCCTGTTTCCCCTGCTCTCTCTATCTCCTGTTTCCCCTGTTTGTTCTTTCTCCTGTTTCCCATGTTCTCTCCTTCCCCTGTTTCTCCTGTTTCCACTGTTCTCTCTTTCTCCTGTTTCCACTGTTCTCTCTTTCTCCTGTTCCCCCTTTTCTCTCTTTCTCCTGTTCCCCCTGTTCTCACTTCCCCCTGTTTCCCTTGTTTCCCCTGTTCTCTCTTTCTCCTGTTTCTCCTGTTCTCTCTTTCTCCTGTTTCCCCTGTTCTCTCTTTCCCCTGTTTCTCCTGTTTCCACTGTTCTCTCTTTCTCCTGTTTCCACTGTTCTCTCTTTCTCCTGTTCCCCCTCTTCTCTCTTTCTCCTGTTCCCCCTGTTCTCACTTCCCCCTGTTTCCCTTGTTTCCCCTGTTCTCTCTTTCCCCTGTTTCCCCTGTTCTCTCTTTCTCCTGTTTCCCCTGTTCTCTCTTTCCCCTGTTTCCCCTGTTTCCCCTGTTCTCTCTTTCTCCTGTTTCCCCTGTTCTCTCTTTCCCCTGTTCTCTCTTTCTCATGTTTCCCCTGTTCTCTCTTTCTCATGTTTCCCCTGTTCTCTCTTTCCCCTGTTTCCCCTGTTCTCTCTTTCTCCTGTTTCCCCTGTTCTCTCTTTCTCATGTTTCCACTGTTCTCTCTTTCTCCTGTTTCCCCTGTTCTCTCTTTCTCATGTTTCCCCTGCTCTCTATTTATCATGTTTCCCCTGTTCTCTCTTTCCCCTGTTTCCCCTGTTCTCTCTTTCTCCTGTTTCCCCTGTTCTCTCTTTCTCCTGTTTCCCCTGTTCTCTCTTTCTCCTGTTTCCCCTGTTTGCCTTGTTTTTCCTGTTCTCTCATTCTCTCCTGTTCCCCCTGTTCTCACTTCCCCATGTTTCCCTTGTTTCCCCTGTTCTCTCTTCCTTCTGTTTCCCCTGTTCTCTCTTTCTCCTGTGTCCCCTGTTCTCTCTTCTCCCTGTTTCCCCTGTTCCCTCTTCTCCCTGTTCCCCCTGTTCTCTCTTTCTCCTGTTCCCCCTGTTCTCACTTCCCCCTGTTTCCCTTGTTTCCCCTGTTCTCTCTTTCTCCTGTTTCCCCTGTTCTCTCTTTCTCCTGTTTCCCCTGTTCTCTCTTTCCCCTGTTTCCCCTGTTCTCTCTTTCTCCTGTTTCCCCTGTTCTCTCTTTATCATGTTTCCACTGTTCTCTCTTTCTCCTGTTTCCCCTGTTCTCTCTTTCTCATGTTTCCCCTATTTGCCTTGTTGTTCCTGTTCTCTCATTCTCATGTTCCCCCTGTTCTCACTTCCCCCTGTTTCCCTTGTTTCCCCTGTTCTCTCTTTCTCCTGTTTCCCCAGTTCTCTCTTTCTCCTGTTCCCCCTGTTTCCCCTGTTCTCTCTTTCTCCTGTGTCCCCTGTTCTCTCTTCTCCCTCTTTCCCCTGTTCTCTCTTTCCCCTGTTTCCCCTGTTCTCTCTTTCTCCTGTTTCCCCTGTTCTCTCTTTCTCCTGTTTCCCCTGTTCTCTCTTTCTCCTGTTTCCCCTGTTTGCCTTGTTTTTCCTGTTCTCTCATTCTCCTGTTCCCCCTGTTCTCACTTCCCCATGTTTCCCTTGTTTCCCCTGTTCTCTCTTCCTTCTGTTTCCCCTGTTCTCTCTTTCTCCTGTGTCCCCTGTTCTCTCTTCTCCCTGTTTCCCCTGTTCCCTCTTCTCCCTGTTCCCCCTGTTCTCTCTTTCTCCTGTTCCCCCTGTTCTCACTTCCCCCTGTTTCCCTTGTTTCCCCTGTTCTCTCTTTCTCCTGTTTCCCCTGTTCTCTCTTTCTCCTGTTTCCCCTGTTCTCTCTTTCCCCTGTTTCCCCTGTTCTCTCTTTCTCCTGTTTCCCCTGTTCTCTCTTTATCATGTTTCCACTGTTCTCTCTTTCTCCTGTTTCCCCTGTTCTCTCTTTCTCATGTTTCCCCTATTTGCCTTGTTGTTCCTGTTCTCTCATTCTCATGTTCCCCCTGTTCTCACTTCCCCTGTTTCCCTTGTTTCCCCTGTTCTCTCTTTCTCCTGTTTCCCCAGTTCTCTCTTTCTCCTGTTCCCCCTGTTTCCCCTGTTCTCTCTTTCTCCTGTGTCCCCTGTTCTCTCTTCTCCCTCTTTCCCCTGTTCTCTCTTTCCCCTGTTTCCCCTGTTCTCTCTTTCTCCTGTTTCCCCTGTTCTCTCTTGTCCTGTTTCCCCTGTTCTCTCTTTCTCCTGTTTCCCCTGTTTTCCCTGTTTCTCCTGTTCTCTCTTTCTCCTGTTTCCCCTGTTTCCCCTGCTCTCTCTTTCTCCTGTTTCCCCTGTTCGTTCTTTCTCCTGTTTCCCATGTTCTCTATTTCCCCTGTTTCTCCTGTTTCCACTGTTCTCTCTTTCCCCTGTTTCCCCTGTTCTCTCTTTCTCCTGTTTCCCCTGTTCTCTCTTTCTCCTGTTTCCCCTGTTCTCTCTTTCCTCTGTTTCCCCTGTTCTCTCTTTCTCCTGTTTCCCCTGTTCTCTCTTTCCCCTGTTCTCTCTTTCTCCTGTTTCCCCTGTTCTCTCTTTATCATGTTTCCACTGTTCTCTCTTTCTCCTGTTTCCCCTGTTCTCTCTTTCTCCTGTTTCCCCTGTTTCCCCTATTCTCTCTTTCTCCTGTTTCCCCAGTTCTCTCTTTCTCCTGTTCCCCCTGTTTCCCCTGTTCTCTCTTTCTCCTGTGTCCCCTGTTCTCTCTTCTCCCTGTTTCCCCTGTTCTCTCTTTCCCCTGTTTCCCCTGTTCTCTCTTTCTCCTGTTTCCCCTGTTCTCTCTTGTCCTGTTTCCCCTGTTCTCTCTTTCTCCGGTTTCCCTGTTTTCCCTGTTTTTCCTGTTCTCTCTTTCTCCTGTTCCCCCGTTCTCTCTTTCTCCTGTTTCCCCTGTTTCCCCTGCTCTCTCTTTCTCCTGTTTCCCCTGTTCGTTCTTTCTCCTGTTTCCCATGTTCTCTCTTTCCCCTGTTTCTCCTGTTTCCACTGTTCTCTCTTTCTCCTGTTTCCCCTGTTCTCTCTTTCCCCTGTTTCTCCTGTTCCCCCTGTTCTCTCTTTCTCCTGTGTCCCCTGTTCTCTCTTTCCCTGTTTCCCCTGTTCTCTCTTTCCCCTGTTTCCCCTGTTCTCTCTTTCTCCTGTTTCCCCTGTTCTCTCTTGTCCTGTTTCCCCTGTTCTCTCTTTCTCCTGTTTCCCCTGTTTTCCCTGTTTTTCCTGTTCTCTCTTTCTCCTGTTTCCCCTGTTTCCCCTGCTCTCTCTTTCTCCTGTTTCCCCTGTTCGTACTTTCTCCTGTTTCCCATGTTCTCTCTTTCCCCTGTTTCTCCTGTTTCCACTGTTCTCTCTTTCTCCTGTTCCCCCGTTCTCTCTTTCTCCTGTTTCCCCTGTTTCCCCTGCTCTCTCTATCTCCTGTTTCCCCTGTTTGTTCTTTCTCCTGTTTCCCATGTTCTCTCCTTCCCCTGTTTCTCCTGTTTCCACTGTTCTCTCTTTCTCCTGTTTCCACTGTTCTCTCTTTCTCCTGTTCCCCCTTTTCTCTCTTTCTCCTGTTCCCCCTGTTCTCACTTCCCCCTGTTTCCCTTGTTTCCCCTGTTCTCTCTTTCTCCTGTTTCTCCTGTTCTCTCTTTCTCCTGTTTCCCCTGTTCTCTCTTTCCCCTGTTTCTCCTGTTTCCACTGTTCTCTCTTTCTCCTGTTTCCACTGTTCTCTCTTTCTCCTGTTCCCCCTCTTCTCTCTTTCTCCTGTTCCCCCTGTTCTCACTTCCCCCTGTTTCCCTTGTTTCCCCTGTTCTCTCTTTCCCCTGTTTCCCCTGTTCTCTCTTTCTCCTGTTTCCCCTGTTCTCTCTTTCCCCTGTTTCCCCTGTTTCCCCTGTTCTCTCTTTCTCCTGTTTCCCCTGTTCTCTCTTTCCCCTGTTCTCTCTTTCTCATGTTTCCCCTGTTCTCTCTTTCTCATGTTTCCCCTGTTCTCTCTTTCCCATGTTTCCCCTGTTCTCTCTTTCTCCTGTTTCCCCTGTTCTCTCTTTCTCATGTTTCCCCTGTTCTCTCTTTCTCCTGTTTCCCCTGTTCTCTCTTTCTCATGTTTCCCCTGCTCTCTATTTATCATGTTTCCCCTGTTCTCTCTTTCCCCTGTTTCCCCTGTTCTCTCTTTCTCCTGTTTCCCCTGTTCTCTCTTTCTCCTGTTTCCCCTGTTCTCTCTTTCTCCTGTTTCCCCTGTTCTCTCTTTCTCCTGTTTCCCCTGTTTGCCTTGTTTTTCCTGTTCTCTCATTCTCCTGTTCCCCCTGTTCTCACTTCCCCATGTTTCCCTTGTTTCCCCTGTTCTCTCTTCCTTCTGTTTCCCCTGTTCTCTCTTTCTCCTGTGTCCCCTGTTCTCTCTTCTCCCTGTTTCCCCTGTTCCCTCTTCTCCCTGTTTCCCCTGTTCTCTCTTTCTCCTGTTTCCCCTGTTCTCTCTTGTCCTGTTTCCCCTGTTCTCTCTTTCTCCTGTTTTCCCTGTTCCCCCTGTTCTCTCATTCTCCTGTTCCCCCTGTTCTCACTTCCCCCTGTTTCCCTTGTTTCCCCTGTTCTCTCTTTCTCCTGTTTCCCCTGTTTTTCCTGTTCTCTCTTTCTCCTGTTCCCCCGTTCTCTCTTTCTCCTGTTTCCCCTGTTTCCCCTGCTCTCTCTATCTCCTGTTTCCCCTGTTTGTTCTTTCTCCTGTTTCCCATGTTCTCTCCTTCCCCTGTTTCTCCTGTTTCCACTGTTCTCTCTTTCTCCTGTTTCCACTGTTCTCTCTTTCTCCTGTTCCCCCTTTTCTCTCTTTCTCCTGTTCCCCCTGTTCTCACTTCCCCCTGTTTCCCTTGTTTCCCCTGTTCTCTCTTTCTCCTGTTTCTCCTGTTCTCTCTTTCTCCTGTTTCCCCTGTTCTCTCTTTCCCCTGTTTCTCCTGTTTCCACTGTTCTCTCTTTCTCCTGTTTCCACTGTTCTCTCTTTCTCCTGTTCCCCCTCTTCTCTCTTTCTCCTGTTCCCCCTGTTCTCACTTCCCCCTGTTTCCCTTGTTTCCCCTGTTCTCTCTTTCCCCTGTTTCCCCTGTTCTCTCTTTCTCCTGTTTCCCCTGTTCTCTCTTTCCCCTGTTTCCCCTGTTTCCCCTGTTCTCTCTTTCTCCTGTTTCCCCTGTTCTCTCTTTCCCCTGTTCTCTCTTTCTCATGTTTCCCCTGTTCTCTCTTTCTCATGTTTCCCCTGTTCTCTCTTTCCCCTGTTTCCCCTGTTCTCTCTTTCTCCTGTTTCCCCTGTTCTCTCTTTCTCATGTTTCCCCTGTTCTCTCTTTCTCCTGTTTCCCCTGTTCTCTCTTTCTCATGTTTCCCCTGCTCTCTATTTATCATGTTTCCCCTGTTCTCTCTTTCCCCTGTTTCCCCTGTTCTTCTCTCTTTCTCCTGTTTCCCCTGTTCTCTCTTTCTCCTGTTTCCCCTGTTCTCTCTTTCTCCTGTTTCCCCTGTTCTCTCTTTTTCCTGTTTCCCCTGTTTGCCTTGTTTTTCCTGTTCTCTCATTCTCCTGTTCCCCCTGTTCTCACTTCCCCATGTTTCCCTTGTTTCCCCTGTTCTCTCTTCCTTCTGTTTCCCCTGTTCTCTCTTTCACCTGTGTCCCCTGTTCTCTCTTCTCCCTGTTTCCCCTGTTCCCTCTTCTCCCTGTTTCCCCTGTTCTCTCTTTCTCCTGTTTCCCCTGTTCTCTCTTGTCCTGTTTCCCCTGTTCTCTCTTTCTCCTGTTTTCCCTGTTTTTCCTGTTCTCTCTTTCTCCTGTTCCCCGTTCTCTCTTTCTCCTGTTTCCCCTGTTTCCACTGCTCTCTCTTTCTCCTGTTTCCCCTGTTCGTTCTTTCTCCTGTTTCCCATGTTCTCTCTTTCCCCTGTTTCTCCTGTTTCCACTGTTCTCTCTTTCCCCTGTTTCCCCTGTTCTCTCATTCTCCTGTTCCCGCTGTTCTCTCTTTCTCCTGTGTCCCCTCTTCTCTCTTTCTCCTGTTTCCCCTGTTCTTTCTTTCTCCTGTTTCCCCCGTTCTCTCTTTCCCCTGTTCTCTCTTTCTCCAGTTCCCCCTGTTCTCTCTTTCCTCTGTTTCCCCTGTTCTCTCTTTCTCCTGTTTCCCCTGTTTTTCCTGTTCTCTCTTTCTCCTGTTCCCCCGTTCTCTCTTTCTCCTGTTTCCCCTGTTTCCCCTGCTCTCTCTATCTCCTGTTTCCCCTGTTTGTTCTTTCTCCTGTTTCCCATGTTCTCTCCTTCCCCTGTTTCTCCTGTTTCCACTGTTCTCTCTTTCTCCTGTTTCCACTGTTCTCTCTTTCTCCTGTTCCCCCTTTTCTCTCTTTCTCCTGTTCCCCCTGTTCTCACTTCCCCCTGTTTCCCTTGTTTCCCCTGTTCTCTCTTTCTCCTGTTTCTCCTGTTCTCTCTTTCTCCTGTTTCCCCTGTTCTCTCTTTCCCCTGTTTCTCCTGTTTCCACTGTTCTCTCTTTCTCCTGTTTCCACTGTTCTCTCTTTCTCCTGTTCCCCCTCTTCTCTCTTTCTCCTGTTCCCCCTGTTCTCACTTCCCCCTGTTTCCCTTGTTTCCCCTGTTCTCTCTTTCCCCTGTTTCCCCTGTTCTCTCTTTCTCCTGTTTCCCCTGTTCTCTCTTTCCCCTGTTTCCCCTGTTTCCCCTGTTCTCTCTTTCTCCTGTTTCCCCTGTTCTCTCTTTCCCCTGTTCTCTCTTTCTCATGTTTCCCCTGTTCTCTCTTTCTCATGTTTCCCCTGTTCTCTCTTTCCCATGTTTCCCCTGTTCTCTCTTTCTCCTGTTTCCCCTGTTCTCTCTTTCTCATGTTTCCCCTGTTCTCTCTTTCTCCTGTTTCCCCTGTTCTCTCTTTCTCATGTTTCCCCTGCTCTCTATTTATCATGTTTCCCCTGTTCTCTCTTTCCCCTGTTTCCCCTGTTCTCTCTTTCTCCTGTTTCCCCTGTTCTCTCTTTCTCCTGTTTCCCCTGTTCTCTCTTTCTCCTGTTTCCCCTGTTCTCTCTTTTTCCTGTTTCCCCTGTTTGCCTTGTTTTTCCTGTTCTCTCATTCTCCTGTTCCCCCTGTTCTCACTTCCCCATGTTTCCCTTGTTTCCCCTGTTCTCTCTTCCTTCTGTTTCCCCTGTTCTCTCTTTCACCTGTGTCCCCTGTTCTCTCTTCTCCCTGTTTCCCCTGTTCCCTCTTCTCCCTGTTTCCCCTGTTCTCTCTTTCTCCTGTTTCCCCTGTTCTCTCTTGTCCTGTTTCCCCTGTTCTCTCTTTCTCCTGTTTTCCCTGTTTTTCCTGTTCTCTCTTTCTCCTGTTCCCCCGTTCTCTCTTTCTCCTGTTTCCCCTGTTTCCACTGCTCTCTCTTTCTCCTGTTTCCCCTGTTCGTTCTTTCTCCTGTTTCCCATGTTCTCTCTTTCCCCTGTTTCTCCTGTTTCCACTGTTCTCTCTTTCCCCTGTTTCCCCTGTTCTCTCATTCTCCTGTTCCCGCTGTTCTCTCTTTCTCCTGTGTCCCCTCTTCTCTCTTTCTCCTGTTTCCCCTGTTCTTTCTTTCTCCTGTTTCCCCCGTTCTCTCTTTCCCCTGTTCTCTCTTTCTCCAGTTCCCCCTGTTCTCTCTTTCCTCTGTTTCCCCTGTTCTCTCTTTCTCCTGTTTCCCCTGCTCTCTCTTTCTCCTGTTTCCCCTGCTCTCTCTTTCTCCTGTTTCCCATGTTCTCTCTTTCCCCTGTTCTCTCTTTCTCCTGTTTTTTCCCATGTTTCCACCGTTCTCTCTTTCTCATGTTTCCCATGCTCTCTATTTCTCCTGTTTCACCTGTTCTCTCTTCCCCCTGTTTTTTCCCATGTTTCCACCGTTCTCTCTTTCTCATGTTTCCCATGTTCTCTCTTTCTCCTGTTTCCCCTGTTCTCTCCTAGTCCTGTTTCCCCTGTTCTCTCCTAGTCCTGTTTCCCCTCGTCTCTCTTTCTCCAGTTCGCCCTGTTCTCTCTTTCTCCAGTTCGTCCTGTTCTCTCCTAGTCCTGTTTCCCCTGCTCTCTCTTTCTCCTGTTTCCCCTGCTCTCTATTTCTCCTGTTTCCCCTGTTCTCTCTTTCCCCTGTTCTCTCTTTCTCCTGTTTCCCCTGTTCTCTCTTTCTCATGTTTCCACTGTTCTCTCTTTCTCCTGTTTCCCCTGTTTGCCTTGTTTTTCCTGTTCCCTCATTCTCCTGTTCCCCCTGTTCTCACTTCCCCCTGTTTCCCTTGTTTCCCCTGTTCTCTCTTTCTCCTGTTTCCTCTGTTCTCTCTTTCTCCTGTTTCCCCTGTTCTCTTCTAGTCCTGTTTCCCCTCTTCTCTCTTTCTCCAGTTCGCCCTGTTCTCTCCTAGTCCTGTTTCCCCTGTTCTCTCTTTCTCCTGTTTCCCCTGTTCTCTCTTTCTCCTGTTTCCCCTGTTCTCTCTTTCCCCTGTTTCCCCTGTTCTCTCTTTCTCCTGTTTCCCCTGTTTCTCCTGTTTCCCCTATTCTCTCTTTCGCCTGTTTCCCCTGTTCTCTCTTTCTCCTGTTTCCCCCTTCTCTCTTTCTCCTGTTTCCCCTGTTCTCTCAAACTCCTGTTTCCCCTGTTCCCTCTATCCCTGTTTCCCCTGTTTCCCCCTTCTCTCATTCTCCTATTTCCCCTGTTCTCTCTTTCTCATGTTTCCCCTGTTCTCTCTTTCCCCTGTTTCTCCTGTTTCCCCTGTTCTCTCTTTCTCCTGTTTCCCTTGTTCTCTCTTTCCCCTGTTTCCCCCTTCTCGCTTTCGGCTGTTTCCCCTATTCGCTCTTTCTCCTGTTTCCCCTGTTCTCTCTTTCTCCTGTTTCCCCTGTTCTCTCTTTCTCCTGTTTCCCCAGTTCTCTCTTTTCCCCCTGTTCTCTCTTTCTCCTGTGTCCCCTGTTCTCTCTTTCCCCTGTTTCCCCTGTTCTCTCTTTCCCCTGTTTCCCCTATTCGCTCTTTCTCCTGTTTCCCCTGTTCTCTCTTTCTCCTGTTTCCCCTGTTCTCTCTTTCTCCTGTTTCCCCAGTTCTCTCTTTTCCCCCTGTTCTCTCATTCTCCTATTTCCCCTGTTCTCTCTTTCTCCTGTTTCCCCTGTTCTCTCTTTCCCCTATTTCCCCTGTTCTCTCTTTCCCCTGTTTCCCCTGTTCTCTCTTTCCCCTGTTTCCCCTGTTCTCTCTTTCCCCTGTTTCCACCTGTTCTCTCTTTCTCCTGTTTCCCCTGTTCTCTCTTTCTCCTGTTTCCCCTGTTCTCTCTTTCTCCTGTTTCCCCTGTTCTCTCTTTCTCCTGTTTCCCCTGTTTCCCCTGTTCTCTCTTTCTCCTGTGTCCCCTGTTCTCTCTTCTCCCTGTTTCCCCTGTTCTCTCTTCTCCCTGTTTCCCCTGTTCTCTCTTTCTCCTGTTTCCCCTGTTCTCTCTTGTCCTGTTTCCCCTGTTCTCTCTTTCTCCTGTTTCCCCTGTTTTTCCTGTTCTCTCTTTCTTCTGTTCCCCCGTTCTCTCTTTCTCCTGTTTCCCCTGTTTCCCCTGCTCTCTCTTTCTCCTGTTTCCCCTGTTTGTTCTTTCTCCTGTTTCCCATGTTCTCTCCTTCCCCTGTTTCTCCTGTTTCCACTGTTCTCTCTTTCTCCTGTTTCCCCTGTTCTCTCTTTCCCCTGTTTCCCCTGTTCTCTCTTTCTCCTGTTTCCCCTGTTCTCTCTTGTCCTGTTTCCCCTGTTCTCTCTTTCTCCTGTTTCCCCTGTTTTTCCTGTTCTCTCTTTCTCCTGTTCCCCCGTTCTCTCTTTCTCCTGTTTCCCCTGTTATCCCTGCTCTCTCTTTCTCCTGTTTCCCCTGTTTGTTCTTTCTCCTGTTTCCCATGTTCTCTCCTTCCCCTGTTTCTCCTGTTTCCACTGTTCTCTCTTTCTCCTGTTTCCCCTTTTCTCTCTTTCTCCTGTTCCCCCTGTTCTCTCTTTCTCCTGTTCCCCCTGTTCTCACTTCCCCCTGTTTCCCTTGTTTCCCCTGTTCTCTCTTTCTCCTGTTTCCCCTGTTCTCTCTTTCTCCTGTTTCCCCTGTTCTCTCTTTCCTCTGTTTCCCCTGTTCTCTCTTTCTCCTGTTTCCCCTGTTCTCTCTTTCCCCTGTTCTCTCTTTCTCCTGTTTCCCCTGTTCTCTCTTTCTCCTGTTTCCCCTGTTCTCTCTTGTCCTGTTTCCCCTGTTCTCTCTTTCTCCTGTTTCCCCTGTTTTTCCTGTTCTCTCTTTCTCCTGTTCCCCCGTTCTCTCTTTCTCCTGTTTCCCCTGTTTCCCCTGCTCTCTCTTTCTCCTGTTTCCCCTGTTTGTTCTTTCTCCTGTTTCCCATGTTCTCTCCTTCCCCTGTTTCTCCTGTTTCCACTGTTCTCTCTTTCTCCTGTTTCCCCTGTTCTCTCTTTCTCCTGTTTCCCCTGTTCTCTCTTGTCCTGTTTCCCCTGTTCTCTCTTTCTCCTGTTTCCCCTGTTTTTCCTGTTCTCTCTTTCTCCTGTTCCCCCGTTCTCTCTTTCTCCTGTTTCCCCTGTTATCCCTGCTCTCTCTTTCTCCTGTTTCCCCTGTTTGTTCTTTCCCCTGTTTCCCCTGTTCTCTCTTTCCCCTGTTTCCCCTGTTCTCTCTTTCTCCTGTTTCCCCTGTTCTCTCTTGTCCTGTTTCCCCTGTTCTCTCTTTCTCCTGTTTCCCCTGTTTTTCCTGTTCTCTCTTTCTCCTGTTCCCCCGTTCTCTCTTTCTCCTGTTTCCCCTGTTATCCCTGCTCTCTCTTTCTCCTGTTTCCCCTGTTTGTTCTTTTCCCTGTTTCCCCTGTTCTCTCTTTCTCCTGTGTCCCCTGTTCTCTCTTCTCCCTGTGTCCCCTGTTCTCTCTTCTCCCTGTTTCCCCTGTTCTCTCTTTCTCCTGTTTCCCCTGTTCTCTCTTTCTCCTGTTTCCCCTGTTCTCTCTTGTCCTGTTTCCCCTGTTCTCTCTTTCTCCTGTTTCCCCTGTTTTTCCTGTTCTCTCTTTCTCCTGTTCCCCCCTTCTCTCTTTCTCCTGTTTCCCCTGTTCTCTCTAACTCCTGTTTCCCCTGTTCCCTCTATCCCTGTTTCCCCTGTTTCCCCCTTCTCTCATTCTCCTATTTCCCCTGTTCTCTCTTTCCCCTGTTTCTCCTGTTTCCCCTGTTCTCTCTTTCTCCTGTTTCCCTTGTTCTCTCTTTCCCCTGTTTCCCCCTTCTCGCTTTCGGCTGTTTCCCCTATTCGCTCTTTCTCCTGTTTCCCCTGTTCTCTCTTTCTCCTGTTTCCCCTGTTCTCTCTTTCTCCTGTTTCCCCAGTTCTCTCTTTTCCCCCTGTTCTCTCTTTCTCCTGTTTCCCCTGTTCTCTCTTTCTCCTGTGTCCCCTGTTCTCTCTTTCCCCTGTTTCCCCTGTTCTCTCTTTCCCCTGTTTCCCCTATTCGCTCTTTCTCCTGTTTCCCCTGTTCTCTCTTTCTCCTGTTTCCCCTGTTCTCTCTTTCTCCTGTTTCCCCAGTTCTCTCTTTTCCCCCTGTTCTCTCATTCTCCTATTTCCCCTGTTCTCTCTTTCTCCTGTGTCCCCTGTTCTCTCTTTCCCCTGTTTCCCCTGTTCTCTCTTTCCCCTGTTTCCCCTGTTCTCTCTTTCCCCTGTTTCCACCTGTTCTCTCTTTCTCCTGTTTCCCCTGTTCTCTCTTTCTCCTGTTTCCCCTGTTCTCTCTTTCTCCTGTTTCCCCTGTTTCCCCTGTTCTCTCTTTCTCCTGTGTCCCCTGTTCTCTCCTAGTCCTGTTTCCCCTGTTCTCTCCTAGTCCTGTTTCCCCTCGTCTCTCTTTCTCCAGTTCGCCCTGTTCTCTCTTTCTCCAGTTCGTCCTGTTCTCTCCTAGTCCTGTTTCCCCTGCTCTCTCTTTCTCCTGTTTCCCCTGCTCTCTATTTCTCCTGTTTCCCCTGTTCTCTCTTTCCCCTGTTTCCCCTGTTCTCTCTTTCTCCTGTTTCCCCTGTTCTCTCTTGTCCTGTTTCCCCTGTTCTCTCTTTCTCCTGTTTCCCCTGTTTTTCCTGTTCTCTCTTTCTCCTGTTCCCCCGTTCTCTCTTTCTCCTGTTTCCCCTGTTATCCCTGCTCTCTCTTTCTCCTGTTTCCCCTGTTTGTTCTTTCCCCTGTTTCCCCTGTTCTCTCTTTCCCCTGTTTCCCCTGTTCTCTCTTTCTCCTGTTTCCCCTGTTCTCTCTTGTCCTGTTTCCCCTGTTCTCTCTTTCTCCTGTTTCCCCTGTTTTTCCTGTTCTCTCTTTCTCCTGTTCCCCCGTTCTCTCTTTCTCCTGTTTCCCCTGTTATCCCTGCTCTCTCTTTCTCCTGTTTCCCCTGTTTGTTCTTTTCCCTGTTTCCCCTGTTCTCTCTTTCTCCTGTGTCCCCTGTTCTCTCTTCTCCCTGTGTCCCCTGTTCTCTCTTCTCCCTGTTTCCCCTGTTCTCTCTTTCTCCTGTTTCCCCTGTTCTCTCTTTCTCCTGTTTCCCCTGTTCTCTCTTGTCCTGTTTCCCCTGTTCTCTCTTTCTCCTGTTTCCCCTGTTTTTCCTGTTCTCTCTTTCTCCTGTTCCCCCCTTCTCTCTTTCTCCTGTTTCCCCTGTTCTCTCTAACTCCTGTTTCCCCTGTTCCCTCTATCCCTGTTTCCCCTGTTTCCCCCTTCTCTCATTCTCCTATTTCCCCTGTTCTCTCTTTCTCATGTTTCCCCTGTTCTCTCTTTCCCCTGTTTCTCCTGTTTCCCCTGTTCTCTCTTTCTCCTGTTTCCCTTGTTCTCTCTTTCCCCTGTTTCCCCCTTCTCGCTTTCGGCTGTTTCCCCTATTTGCTCTTTCTCCTGTTTCCCCTGTTCTCTCTTTCTCCTGTTTCCCCTGTTCTCTCTTTCTCCTGTTTCCCCAGTTCTCTCTTTTCCCCCTGTTCTCTCTTTCTCCTGTTTCCCCTGTTCTCTCTTTCTCCTGTGTCCCCTGTTCTCTCTTTCCCCTGTTTCCCCTGTTCTCTCTTTCCCTGTTTCCCCTATTCGCTCTTTCTCCTGTTTCCCCTGTTCTCTCTTTCTCCTGTTTCCCCTGTTCTCTCTTTCTCCTGTTTCCCCAGTTCTCTCTTTTCCCCCTGTTCTCTCATTCTCCTATTTCCCCTGTTCTCTCTTTCTCCTGTGTCCCCTGTTCTCTCTTTCCCCTGTTTCCCCTGTTCTCTCTTTCCCCTGTTTCCCCTGTTCTCTCTTTCCCCTGTTTCCACCTGTTCTCTCTTTCTCCTGTTTCCCCTGTTCTCTCTTTCTCCTGTTTCCCCTGTTCTCTCTTTCTCCTGTTTCCCCTGTTTCCCCTGTTCTCTCTTTCTCCTGTGTCCCCTGTTCTCTCCTAGTCCTGTTTCCCCTGTTCTCTCCTAGTCCTGTTTCCCCTCGTCTCTCTTTCTCCAGTTCGCCCTGTTCTCTCTTTCTCCAGTTCGTCCTGTTCTCTCCTAGTCCTGTTTCCCCTGCTCTCTTTCTCCTGTTTCCCCTGCTCTCTATTTCTCCTGTTTCCCCTGTTCTCTCTTTCCCCTGTTCTCTCTTTCTCCTGTTTCCCCTGTTCTCTCTTTCTCATGTTTCCACTGTTCTCTCTTTCTCCTGTTTCCCCTGTTTGCCTTGTTTTTCCTGTTCCCTCATTCTCCTGTTCCCCCTGTTCTCACTTCCCCCTGTTTCCCTTGTTTCCCCTGTTCTCTCTTTCTCCTGTTTCCTCTGTTCTCTCTTTCTCCTGTTTCCCCTGTTCTCTTCTAGTCCTGTTTCCCCTCTTCTCTCTTTCTCCAGTTCGCCCTGTTCTCTCCTAGTCCTGTTTCCCCTGTTCTCTCTTTCTCCTGTTTCCCCCTTCTCTCTTTCTCCTGTTTCCCCTGTTCTCTCTAACTCCTGTTTCCCCTGTTCCCTCTATCCCTGTTTCCCCTGTTTCCCCCTTCTCTCATTCTCCTATTTCCCCTGTTCTCTCTTTCTCATGTTTCCCCTGTTCTCTCTTTCCCCTGTTTCTCCTGTTTCCCCTGTTCTCTCTTTCTCCTGTTTCCCTTGTTCTCTCTTTCCCCTGTTTCCCCCTTCTCGCTTTCGGCTGTTTCCCCTATTCGCTCTTTCTCCTGTTTCCCCTGTTCTCTCTTTCTCCTGTTTCCCCTGTTCTCTCTTTCTCCTGTTTCCCCAGTTCTCTCTTTTCCCCTGTTCTCTCTTTCTCCTGTTTCCCCTGTTCTCTCTTTCTCCTGTGTCCCCTGTTCTCTCTTTCCCCTGTTTCCCCTGTTCTCTCTTTCCCCTGTTTCCCCTATTCGCTCTTTCTCCTGTTTCCCCTGTTCTCTCTTTCTCCTGTTTCCCCTGTTCTCTCTTTCTCCTGTTTCCCCAGTTCTCTCTTTTCCCCCTGTTCTCTCATTCTCCTATTTCCCCTGTTCTCTCTTTCTCCTGTGTCCCCTGTTCTCTCTTTCCCCTGTTTCCCCTGTTCTCTCTTTCCCCTGTTTCCCCTGTTCTCTCTTTCCCCTGTTTCCACCTGTTCTCTCTTCCTCCTGTTTCCCCTGTTCTCTCTTTCTCCTGTTTCCCCTGTTCTCTCTTTCTCCTGTTTCCCCTGTTCTCTCTTTCTCCTGTGTCCCCTGTTCTCTCTTCTCCCTGTTTCCCCTGTTCTCTCTTCTCCCTGTTTCCCCTGTTCTCTCTTTCTCCTGTTTCCCCTGTTCTCTCTTGTCCTGTTTCCCCTGTTCTCTCTTTCTCCTGTTTCCCCTGTTTTTCCTGTTCTCTCTTTCTCCTGTTCCCCCGTTCTCTCTTTCTCCTGTTTCCCCTGTTTCCCCTGCTCTCTCTTTCTCCTGTTTCCCCTGTTTGTTCTTTCTCCTGTTTCCCATGTTCTCTCCTTCCCCTGTTTCTCCTGTTTCCACTGTTCTCTCTTTCTCCTGTTTCCCCTGTTCTCTCTTTCCCCTGTTTCCCCTGTTCTCTCTTTCTCCTGTTTCCCCTGTTCTCTCTTGTCCTGTTTCCCCTGTTCTCTCTTTCTCCTGTTTCCCCTGTTTTTCCTGTTCTCTCTTTCTCCTGTTCCCCCGTTCTCTCTTTCTCCTGTTTCCCCTGTTATCCCTGCTCTCTCTTTCTCCTGTTTCCCCTGTTTGTTCTTTCTCCTGTTTCCCATGTTCTCTCCTTCCCCTGTTTCTCCTGTTTCCACTGTTCTCTCTTTCTCCTGTTTCCCCTTTTCTCTCTTTCTCCTGTTCCCCCTGTTCTCTCTTTCTCCTGTTCCCCCTGTTCTCACTTCCCCCTGTTTCCCTTGTTTCCCCTGTTCTCTCTTTCTCCTGTTTCCCCTGTTCTCTCTTTCTCCTGTTTCCCCTGTTCTCTCTTTCCTCTGTTTCCCCTGTTCTCTCTTTCTCCTGTTTCCCCTGTTCTCTCTTTCCCCTGTTCTCTCTTTCTCCTGTTTCCCCTGTTCTCTCTTTATCATGTTTCCACTGTTCTCTCTTTCTCCTGTTTCCCCTGTTCTCTCTTTCTCCTGTTTCCCCTGTTTCCCCTATTCTCTCTTTCTCCTGTTTCCCCAGTTCTCTCTTTCTCCTTTTCCCCCTGTTTCCCCTGTTCTCTCTTTCTCCTGTGTCCCCTGTTCTCTCTTCTCCCTGTTTCCCCTGTTCTCTCTTTCCCCTGTTTCCCCTGTTCTCTCTTTCCCCTGTTTCCCCTGTTCTCTCTTGTCCTGTTTCCCCTGTTCTCTCTTTCTTCTGTTTCCCCTGTTTTCCCTGTTTTTCCTGTTCTCTCTTTCTCCTGTTCCCCCGTTCTCTCTTTCTCCTGTTTCCCCTGTTTCCCCTGCTCTCTCTTTCTCCTGTTTCCCCTGTTCGTTCTTTCTCCTGTTTCCCATGTTCTCTCTTTCCCCTGTTGCTCCTGTTTCCACTGTTCTCTCTTTCCCCTGTTTCCCCTGTTCTCTCTTTCTCCTGTTTCCCCTGTTCTCTCTTGTCCTGTTTCCCCTGTTCTCTCTTTCTCCTGTTTCCCCTGTTTTCCCTGTTTTTCCTGTTCTCTCTTTCTCCTGTTCCCCCGTTCTATCTTTCTCCTGTTTCCCCTGTTTCCCCTGCTCTCTCTTTCTCCTGTTTCCCCTGTTTGTTCTTTCTCCTGTTTCCCATGTTCTCTCTTTCCCCTGTTTCTCCTGTTTCCACTGTTCTCTCTTTTTCCTGTTTCCCCTGTTCTCTCTTTCCCCTGTTTCTCCTGTTTCCCCTGTTCTCTCTTTCTCCTGTTTCCCCTGTTCTCTCTTGTCCTGTTTCCCCTGTTCTCTCTTTCTCCTGTTTCCCCTGTTTTCCCTGTTTTTCCTTTTCTCTCTTTCTCCTGTTTCCCCTGTTTCCCCTGCTCTCTCTTTCTCCTGTTTCCCCTATTCGTACTTTCTCCTGTTTCCCATGTTCTCTCTTTCCCCTGTTTCTCCTGTTCCCCCTGTTCTCTCTTTCCCCTGTTTCTCCTGTTCCCCCTGTTCTCTCATTCTCCTGTTCCCCCTGTTCTCACTTCCCCCTGTTTCCCTTGTTTCCCCTGTTCTCTGTTTCTCCTGTTTCCCTTGTTTTTCCTGTTCTCTGTTTCTCCTGTTCCCCCGTTCTCTCTATCTCCTGTTTCTCCTGTTTGTTCTTTCCCCTGTTTCCCATGTTCTCTCCTTCCCCTGTTTCCCCTGTTTCCACTGTTCTCTCTTTCTCCTGTTTCCCCCTTTTCTCTCTTTCTCCTGTTCCCCCTGTTCTCTCTTTCTCCTGTTCCCCCTGTTCTCACTTCCCCCTGTTTCCCCTGTTCTCTCTTTCCCCTGTTTCCCCTGTTTCCCCTGTTCTCTATTTCTCCTGTTTCCCCTGTTCTCTCTTTCCCCTGTTCTCTCTTTCTCCTGTTTCCCCTGTTCTCTCTTTATCATGTTTCCCCTGTTCTCTCTTTCCCCTGTTTCCACTGTTCTCTCTTTCTCCTGTTTCCCTTGTTCTCTCTTTCTCATGTTTCCACTGTTCTCTCTTTCTCCTGTTTCCCCTGTTCTCTCTTTCTCCTGTTTCCCCTGTTCTCTCTTTATCATGTTTCCCCTGTTCTCTCTTTCCCCTGTTTCCCCTGTTCTCTCTTTATCATGTTTCCCCTGTTCTCTCTTTCTCATGTTTCCACTGTTCTCTCTTTCTCATGTTTCCCCTGTTCTCTCTTTCTCATGTTTCCACTGTTCTCTCTTTCTCATGTTTCCCCTGTTTGCCTTGTTTTTCCTGTTCTCTCATTCTCCTGTTCCCCCTGTTCTCACTTCCCCCTGTTTCCCTTGTTTCCCCTGTTCTCTCTTCCTTCTGTTCCTTCTGTTTCCCCTGTTCTCTCTTTCTCCTGTGTCCCCTGTTCTCTCTTCTCCCTGTTTCCACTGTTCCCTCTTCTCCCTGTTTCCCCTGTTCTCTCTTTCTCCTGTTTCCCCTGTTCTCTCTTTCTCCTGTTTTCCCTGTTTTTCCTGTTCTCTCTTTCTCCTGTTCCCCCGTTCTCTCTTTCTCCTGTTTCCCCTGTTTCCCCTGCTCTCTCTTTCTCCTGTTTCCCCTGTTCGTTCTTTCTCCTGTTTCCCATGTTCTCTCTTTCCCCTGTTTCTCCTGTTTCCACTGTTCTCTCTTTCCCCTGTTTCTCCTGTTCTCTCATTCTCCTGTTTCCCCTGTTCTCTCCTAGTCCTGTGTCCCCTCTTCTCTCTTTCTCCTGTTTCCCCTGTTCTTTCTTTCTCCTGTTTCCCCCGTTCTCTCTTTCTCCTGTTCTCTCTTTCTCCAGTTCCCCCTGTTCTCTCTTTCCTCTGTTTCCCCTGTTCTCTCTTTCTCCTGTTTCCCCTGCTCTCTCTTTCTCCTGTTTCCCATGTTCTCTCTTTCCCCTGTTCTCTCTTTCTCCTGTTTTCTTCCCATGTTTCCACCGTTCTCTCTTTCTCCTGTTTCCCATGCTCTCTATTTCTCCTGTTTCACCTGTTCTCTCTTCCCCCTGTTTTTTCCCATGTTTCCTCTGTTCTCTCTTTCTCCTGTTTCCCCTGTTCTCTCCTAGTCCTGTTTCCCCTGCTCTCTCTTTCTCCAGTTCGCCCTGTTCTCTCTTTCTCCAGTTCGCCCTGTTCTCTCCTAGTCCTGTTTCCCCTGCTCTCTCTTTCTCCTGTTTCCCCTGTTCTCTCTTTCTCCTGTTTCCCCTGTTCTTTCTTTCTCCTGTTTCCCCCGTTCTCTCTTTCTCCTGTTCTCTCTTTCTCCAGTTCCCCCTGTTCTCTCTTTCCTCTGTTTCCCCTGTTCTCTCTTTCTCCTGTTTCCCCTGTTCTCTCTTTCTCCTGTTTCCCCTGTTCTCTCTTTCCCCTGTTCTCTCTTTCTTCTGTTTCCGCTGTTCTCTCTTTCTCATGTTTCCACTGTTCTCTCTTTCTCCTGTTTCACCTGTTTGCCTTGTTTTTCCTGTTCTCTCATTCTCCTATTCCCCCTGTTCTCACTTCCCCCTGTTTCCCTTGTTTCCCCTGTTCTCTCTTTCTCCTGTTTCCTCTGTTCTCTCTTTCTCCTGTTTCCCCTGTTCTCTTCTAGTCCTGTTTCCCCTCTTCTCTCTTTCTCCAGTTCGCCCTGTTCTCTCCTAGTCCTGTTTCCCCTGCTATCTCTTTCTCCTGTTTCCCCTGTTCTCTCTTTCTCCTGTTTCCCCTGTTCTCCTGTTTCCCCTGTTTCCCCTGTTCTCTCTTTCTCCTGTTTCCCCTGTTCTCTCTTTATCATGTTTCCACTGTTCTCTCTTTCTCCTGTTTCCCCTCTTCTCTCCTTCTCCTGTTTCCCCTGTTCTTTCTTCCTCCTGTTTCCCCTGTTCTCTCTTTCTCCTGTTTCCCCTGTTCTCTCTTTCTCCTGTTTTTCCCATGTTTCCCCCTTTCTCTCTCTTTCTCCTGTTTCCCTTGTTTCCCCTGTTCTCTCATTCGCCTGTTCCCCCTGTTCTCACTTCCCCCTGTTTCCCTTGTTTCCCCTGTTCTCTCTTTCTCCTGTTTCCCCAGTTCTCTCTTTCTCCTGTTTCCCCTGTTTCCCCTCTTCTCTCCTTCTCCTGTTTCCCCTGTTCTTTCTTCCTCCTGTTTCCCCTGTTCTCTCTTTCCCCTGTTTCCCCCTGTTCTCTCTTTCTCCTGTTTCCCCTGTTCTCTTCTAGTCCTGTTTCCCCTCTTCTCTCTTTCTCCAGTTCGCCCTGTTCTCTCCTAGTCCTGTTTCCCCTGTTCTCTCTTTATCATGTTTCCACTGTTCTCTCTTTCTCCTGTTTCCCCTGTTCTCTCTTTCTCCTGTTTCCCCTGTTCTCTCTTTATCATGTTTCCACTGTTCTCTCTTTCTCCTGTTTCCCCTGTTCTCTCTTTCTCCTGTTTCCCCTGTTTGCCTTGTTGTTCCTGTTCTCTCATTCTCCTGTTCCCCCTGTTCTCTCTTCCTCCTGTTTCCCCTGTTCTCTCTTTCTCCTGTTTCCTCTGTTCTCTCTTTCTCCTGTTTCCCCTGTTCTCTTCTAGTCCTGTTTCCCCTCTTCTCTCTTTCTCCAGTTCGCCCTGTTCTCTCCTAGTCCTGTTTCCCCTGTTCTCTCTTTCTCCTGTTTCCCCTGTTCTCTCTTTCTCCTGTTTCCCCTGTTCTCTCTTTATCATGTTTCCACTGTTCTCTCTTTCTCCTGTTTCCCCTGTTCTCTCTTTCTCCTGTTTCCCCTGTTCTCTCTTTATCATGTTTCCACTGTTCTCTCTTTCTCCTGTTTCCCCTGTTCTCTCTTTCTCCTGTTTCCCCTGTTCTCTCTTTCTCCTGTTTCCCCTGTTCTCTCTTTATCATGTTTCCCCTGTTCTCTCTTTCTCCTGTTTCCCCTGTTCTCTCTTTCTCCTGTTTCCCCTGTTCTCTCTTTCTCCTGTTTCCCCTGTTCTCTCTTTCTCCTGTTTCCCCTGTTCTCTCTTTATCATGTTTCCACTGTTCTCTCTTTCTCCTGTTTCCCCTGTTCTCTCTTTTCTCCTGTTTCTCCCTTCTCTCTTTCTCCTGTTTCCCCTATTCTCTCTTGCTCCTGTTTCCCCCTTCTCTCTTTCTCCTATTTCCGCTGTTCTCTCCTTCTCCTGTTTCCCCTGTTCTCTCTTTCTCCACTTTCCCCTGTTCTCTCTTTCTCCTCTCTCCCCTGTTTCCCCTGTTCTCTCTTTCCCCTGTTTCCCCTGTTCTCTCTTCCCCCTGTTTCCACTGTTCTCTCTTTCTCCTGTTTCCCCCTTCTTTCTTTCTCCTGTTTCCCCTGTTCTCTATTTCTCCTGTTCCCCTGTTCTCTTTCTCATGTTTCCCCAGTTCTCCCCTTTCCCCTGTTCTCTCTTTCTACTGTTTCCCCTCTTCTCTCTTTCTCCTGTTTCCCCTGTTCTCTCTTTCTCCTGTTTCTTCCCCTATTCTCTCTTTCTCCTGTTTCCCCTGTTCTCTCTCTCTCCTGTTTCTCCCTTCTCTCTTTCTCCTGTTTCCCCTGTTCTCTCTTTCTCCTGTTTCCCCTGTTCTCTCTTTTCTCCTGTTTCTCCCTTCTCTCTTTCTCCTGTTTCCCCTATTCTCTCTTGCTCCTGTTTCCCCCTTCTCTCTTTCTCCTATTTCCGCTGTTCTCTCCTTCTCCTGTTTCCCCTGTTCTCTCTTTCTCCACTTTCCCCTGTTCTCTCTTTCTCCTCTCTCCCCTGTTTCCCCTGTTCTCTCTTTCTCCTGTTTCCCTGGTTCTCTCTTTCCCCTGTTCTCTCTTTCTCCTCTCTCCCCTGTTTCCCCTGTTCTCTCTTTCTCCTGTTTCCCTGGTTCTCTCTTTCCCCTGTTCTCTCTTTTCTCCTGTTTCTCCCTTCTCTCTTTCTCCTGTTTCCCCTATTCTCTCTTTCTCCTGTTTCCCCCTTCTCTCTTTCTTCTGTTTCCCCTGTTCTCTCTTTCTCCTGTTCCCCCTGTTCCCTCTCTCTCCTGTTTCCCCCTTCTCTCTTTCTCCTATTTCCGCTGTTCTCTCCTTCTCCTGTTTCCCCTGTTCTATCTTTCTCCACTTTCCCCTGTTCTCTCTTTCTCCTCTCTCCCCTGTTTCCCCTGTTCTCTCTTTCTCCTGTTTCCCTGGTTCTCTCTTTCTCCTCTTCTCTCTTTCTCCTGTTCCCCTTCTCTCGTTCTCCTGTTTCTCCCTTCTCTCTTTCTCCTGTTTCCCCTGTTCTCTCTTTCTCCTGTTTCCCTGGTTCTCTCTTTCCCCTGTTCTCTCTTTCTCCTGTTTCCCCTGTTCTCTCTCTTTCCACTGTTCTCTCTTTCTCCTCTTCTCTCTTTCTCCTGTTCCCCTTCTCTCGTTCTCCTGTTTCCCCCTTCTCTCTTTCTTGTAGCGTTGGAGCCTGGATTATAATGAAGTCACAAACAGTTTATTCTGCTCAGAATTCCATCTGGTTTTAAATGGTCTAATTTAAGTGTTGTGCAGACAGGCAGTAGGGCCGGTATGCAATGCAGTGAGTGTGCATGTACAGTCCTACTGATATTGGAGGTGTGGGTGGGAGGGTTATTGTTCTGCAGACAGCCAGGCTCTGAGGCTACAGACAGACTGGTGTTTCTAAAGACTTTTCCCCCCTTCACTCAACACACCCAGTGTTACACTGAAATGTGTCCCTCTATTCCACTCAACACACTGTTACAATGAAATGTGTCCCTCTATTCCACTCAACACACTGTTACAATGAAATGTGTCCCTCTATTCCACTCAACACACCGTGTTACACTGAAATGTGTCCCTCTTTTCCACTCAACACACCGTGTTACACTGAAATGTGTCCCTCTATTCCACTCAACACACCCAGTGTTACACTGAAATGTGTCCCTCTATTCCACTCAACACACTGTTACACTGAAATGTGTCCCTCTTTTCCACTCAACACACTGTTACAATGAAATGTGTCCCTCTATTCCACTCAACACACCGTGTTACACTGAAATGTGTCCCTCTTTTCCACTCAACACACCGTGTTACACTGAAATGTGTCCCTCTATTCCACTCAACACACCCAGTGTTACACTGAAATGTGTCCCTCTATTCCACTCAACACACTGTTACTATGAAATGTGTCCCTCTTTTCCACTCAACACACCCAGTGTTACACTGAAATGTGTCCCTCTTTTCCACTCAACACACCGTGTTACAATGAAATGTGTCCCTCTTTTCCACTCAGCACACCCAGTGTTACACTGAAATGTGTCCCTCTTTTCCACTCAACACACCGTGTTACAATGAAATGTGTCCCTCTATTCCACTCAACACACCGTGTTACACTGAAATGTGTCCCTCTTTTCTACTCAACACACCGTGTTACAATGAAATGTGTCCCTCTTTTCCACTCAACACACTGTTACAATGAAATGTGTCCCTCTATTCCACTCAACACACCGTGTTACACTGAAATGTGTCCCTCTTTTCCACTCAACACACCGTGTTACAATGAAATGTGTCCCTCTTTTCCACTCAACACACCCAGTGTTACACTAAAATGTGTCCCTCTTTTCCACTCAACACACTGTTACAATGAAATGTGTCCCTCTATTCCACTCAACACAAAGTGTTACACTGAAATGTGTCCCTCTTTTCCACTCAACACACCCCGTGTTACATTGAAATGTGTCCCTCTATTCCACTCAACACACTGTTACAATGAAATGTGTCCCTCTTTTCCACTCAACACACCATGTTACAATGAAATGTGTCCCTCTTTTCTACTCAACACACCCCGTGTTACATTGAAATGTGTCCCTCTATTCCACTCAACACACTGTTACAATGAAATGTGTCCCTCTTTTCCACTCAACACACCATGTTACAATGAAATGTGTCCCTCTTTTCTACTCAACACACCGTGTTACAATGAAATGTGTCCCTCTTTTCCACTCAACACACTGTTACAATGAAATGTGTCCCTCTATTCCACTCAACACACCCAGTGTTACATTGAAATGTGTCCCTCTATTCCACTCAACACACCGTGTTACAATGAAATGTGCCCCTCTTTTCCACTCAACACACCGTGTTACACTGAAATGTGTCCCTCTTTTCCACTCAACACGCCGTGTTACAATGAAATGTGTCCCTCTATTCCACTCAACACGCCGTGTTACACTGAATTGTGTCCCTCTATTCCACTCAACACACCGTGTTACAATGAAACGTGTCCCTCTATTCCACTCAACACGCCGTGTTACACTGAAATGTGTCCCTCTATTCCACTCAACACGCCGTGTTACAATGAAATGTGTCCCTCTATTCCACTCAACACACTGTTACAATGAAATTTGGCCCTTTTTCCCCCTCTTACTTTTTACGACATTTTGTTTTCTTTCCATGTAGATGGACATTATTGTTTGGTGTTGGTCTAGTCCCTATGTGTCCTGGTCCAATCGTTCCATGTAGATGGACATTATTGTTTGGTGTTGGTCTAGTCCCTATGTGTCCTGGTCCAATCGTTCCGTGTAGATGGAAGTTATTGTTTGGTGTTGGTCTAGTCCCTATGTGTCCTGGTCCAATCGTTCCGTGTAGATGGAAGTTATTGTTTGGTGTTGGTCTAGTCCCTATGTGTCCTGGTCCAATCGTTCCGTGTAGATGGAAGTTATTGTTTGGTGTTGGTCTAGTCCCTATGGGTCCTGGTCCAATCGTTCCGTGTAGATGGAAGTTATTGTTTGGTGTTGGTCTAGTCCCTATGGGTCCTGGTCCAATCGTTCCGTGTAGATGGAAGTTATTGTTTGGTGTTGGTCTAGTCCCTATGGGTCCTGGTCCAATCGTTCCGTGTAGATGGAAGTTATTGTTTGGTGTTGGTCTAGTCCCTATGGGTCCTGGTCCAATTGTTCCATGTAGATGGACATTATTGTTTGGTGTTCGTCTAGTCCCTATGTGTCCTGGTCCAATCGTTCCGTGTAGATGGAAGTTATTGTTTGGTGTTGGTCTAGTCCCTACGTGTCCTGGTCCAATCGTTCCGTGTAGATGGAAGTTATTGTTTGGTGTTGGTCTAGTCCCTACGTGTCCTGGTCCAATCGTTCCGTGTAGATGGAAGTTATTGTTTGGTGTTGGTCTAGTCCCTATGGGTCCTGGTCCAATTGTTCCGTTCAAAGCAGAACCCCAATGTATTTTGTTCCAGTCCAGTGTTCCGACCAGCGAAGTAAAGTTCTGAACCGATTAGAACCAAAAACGGTAACAGTTCATACAGACTATTTTCATTTGGTTTATAACCCTGTGAAATTAAAATAATTTTTACATTAAGCTAATACTGACAGGACTCTACACACTGACAGGACTCTACACACAAACACTCCCTCCATAATTTGATCACTCGCACATATATTTGCAGTATAATGTCTCCCTACACCCCAATACCCACTCACATACAAGCTGCTGCTACTCTGTTTATCTTATATCCTGATGCCTCGTCTCCTTCCCCCTATAGATATCTACCTCCATCACTCCAGTATCCCTGTCTCCTTCCCCCTATACATATCTACCTCCATCACCCCAGTATCCCTGTCTCCTTCCCCCTATACATATCTACCTCCATCACTCCAGTATTCCTGTCTCCTTCCCCCTATACATATCTACCTCCATCACTCCAGTATTCCTGTCTCCTTCCCCCTATAAATATCTACCTCCATCACTCCAGTATCCCTGTCTCCTTACCCCTATAAATATCTACCTCCATCACTCCAGTATCCCTGTCTCCTTCCCCCTATAAATATCTACCTCCATCACTCCAGTATTCCTGTCTCCTTCCCCCTATACATATCTACCTCCATCACTCCAGTATCCCTGTCCCCTTCCCCCTATACATATCTACCTCCATCACTCCAGTATCCCTGTCTCCTTCCCCCTCTACATATCTACCTCCATCATTCCAGTATCCCTGTCCCCTTACCCCTCTACATAGCTACCTCCATCATTCCAGGATCCCTGTCCCCTTCCCCCTATACATATCTACCTCCATCACTCCAGTATTCCTGTCTCCTTCCCCCTATACATATCTACCTCCATCACTCCAGTATCCCTGTCCCCTTCCCCTATATATATCTACCTCCATCATTCCAGTATCCCTGTACATTGTTAATATGGTACTGACCCTGTATATAGTCACCTTCCCCCTATACATATCTACCTCCATCATTCCAGTATCCCTGTCCCCTTACCCCTCTACATAGCTACCTCCATCATTCCAGTATCCCTGTCCCCTTCCCCCTATACATATCTACCTCCATCACTCCAGTATCCCTGTCTCCTTCCCCCTATAAATATCTACCTCCATCACTCCAGTATCCCTGTCTCCTTCCCCCTATAAATATCTACCTCCATCACTCCAGTATCCCTGTCACCCTACCCCTATATATATCTACCTCCATCATTCCAGTATCCCTGTACATTGTTAATATGGTACTGACCCTGTATATAGTCACCTTCCCCCTATACATATCTACCTCCATCACTCCAGTATCCCTGTCCCCTTACCCCTATACATATCTCCCTCCATCACTCCAGTATCCCTGTCTCCTTACCCCTATATATATCTACCTCCATCACTCCAGTATCCCTGTCACCCTACCCTATATATATCTACCTCCATCATTCCAGTATCCCTGTACATTGTTAATATGGTACTGACCCTGTATATTGTCCCCTTCCCCCTATACATATCTACCTCCATCACTCCAGTATCCCTGTCTCCTAACCCCTATGCATATCTACCTTCATCACTCCAGTATGCCTGTCCCCTTCCCCCTATACATATCTACCTCCATCACCGCTGTATCCCTGTCTCCTAACCCCTATACATATCTACCTCCATCACCCCCGTATCCCTGTCTCCTAACCCCTATACATATCTACCTCCATCACTCCAGTATCCCTGTCTCCTAACCCCTATACATATCTACCTCCATCACTCCAGTATCCCTGTCCCCTTCCCCCTATACATATCTCCCTCCATCACTCCAGTATCCCTGTCTCCTTACCCCTATATATATCTACCTCCATCACTCCAGTATCCCTGTCACCCTACCCCTATATATATCTACCTCCATCATTCCAGTATCCCTGTACATTGTTAATATGGTACTGACCTGTATATAGTCCCCTTCCCCCTATACATATCTACCTCCATCACTCCAGTATCCCTGTCTCCTAACCCCTATGCATATCTACCTCCATCACCCCCGTATCCCTGTCTCCTAACCCCTATACATATCTACCTCCATTACCCCCGTATCCCTGTCTCCTAACCCCTATACATATCTACCTCCATCACCCCCGTATCCCTGTCTCCTAACCCCTATACATATCTACCTCCATCACTCCAGTATCCCTGTCTCCTAACCCCTATACATATCTACCTCCATCACCCCCGTATCCCTGTCTCCTAACCCCTATACATATCTACCTCCATCACTCCAGTATCCCTTTCTCCTTCCCCCTATACATACCTACCTCCATCACTCCAGTAGCCCTGTCCCCTTACCCCTATATATATCTACCTCCATCACTCCAGTATCCCTGTCCCCTTACCCCTATACATATCTACCTCCATCACTCCAGTAGCCCTGTCCCCTTACCCCTATATATATCTACCTCCATCACTCCAGTATCCCTGTCCCCTTACCCCTATACATATCTACCTCCATCACCCCCGTATCCCTGTCTCCTTCCCCCTATACATATCTACCTCCATCACTCCAGTATCCCTGTCCCCTTACCCCTATATATATCTACCTCCATCACTCCAGTATCCCTGTCCCCTTACCCCTATACATATCTACCTCCATCACCCCCGTATCCCTGTCTCCTTCCCCCTATACATACCTACCTCCATCACTCCAGTATCCCTGTCCCCTTACCCCTATATATATCTACCTCCATCACTCCAGTATCCCTGTCCCCTTACCCCTATACATACCTACCTCCATCACTCCAGTATCCCTGTCCCCTTACCCCTATATATATCTACCTCCATCACTCCAGTATCCCTGTCCCCTTACCCCTATATATATCTACCTCCATCACTCCAGTATCCCTGTCCCCTTACCCCTATACATACCTACCTCCATCACTCCAGTATCCCTGTCCCCTTACCCCTATACATATCTACCTCCATCACCCCCGTATCCCTGTCTCCTTCCCCCTATACATACCTACCTCCATCACTCCAGTATCCCTGTCCCCTTACCCCTATACATACCTACCTCCATCACTCCAGTATCCCTGTCCCCTTACCCCTATACATATCTACCTCCATCACTCCAGTATCCCTGTCCCCTTACCCCTATATATATCTACCTCCATCACTCCAGTATCCCTGTCCCCTTACCCCTATACATATCTACCTCCATCACCCCCGTATCCCTGTCTCCTTCCCCCTATACATACCTACCTCCATCACTCCAGTATCCCTGTCCCCTTACCCCTATATATATCTACCTCCATCACTCCAGTATCCCTGTCCCCTTACCCCTATATATATCTACCTCCATCACTCCAGTATCCCTGTCCCCTTACCCCTATACATACCTACCTCCATCACTCCAGTATCCCTGTCCCCTTACCCCTATACATATCTACCTCCATCACCCCCGTATCCCTGTCTCCTTCCCCCTATACATACCTACCTCCATCACTCCAGTATCCCTGTCCCCTTACCCCTATATATATCTACCTCCATCACTCCAGTATCCCTGTCCCCTTACCCCTATACATATCTACCTCCATCACCCCCGTATCCCTGTCTCCTTCCCCCTATACATACCTACCTCCATCACTCCAGTATCCCTGTCCCCTTACCCCTATACATATCTACCTCCATCACCCCCGTATCCCTGTCTCCTTCCCCCTATACATACCTACCTCCATCACTCCAGTATCCCTGTCCCCTTACCCCTATATATATCTACCTCCATCACTCCAGTATCCCTGTCCCCTTACCCTTATACATATCTACCTCCATCACCCCCGTATCCCTGTCTCCTTCCCCCTATACATATCTACCTCCATCACTCCAGTATCCCTGTCCCCTTACCCCTATATATATCTACCTCCATCACTCCAGTATCCCTGTCTCCTTCCCCCTATACATACCTACCTCCATCACTCCAGTATCCCTGTCTCCTTCCCCCTATATATATCTACCTCCATCACCCCCGTATCCCTGTCTCCTTCCCCCTATACATATCTACCTCCATCACTCCAGTATCCCTGTCTCCTTCCCCCTATATATATCTACCTCCATCACTCCAGTATCCCTGTCTCCTAACCCCTATATATTGTTATTGATTATTGCATTGTTTGGTTTTGAGTTTGAAAGAAAATTATTTATTTTATTTGTGCATGTGACATTTAAACTTGAATCTTGAAACACACAAGACTTTAGTTCTGGGTTAACTCGAGATTTGATAATAAAGGTTCTGTTGTGGAACACTAAAGATCACTTTTGTTCCCAGTTTTCACTTTCCGTTCTTGGAAAAATGTCATTATTTTTCATTTTTTTGTTCTGTTCCCTTAAGCCGGTTCCAACCACCCGTCAAAATCAGTTCCCTATTTAGGGAATAGGGTGCCATCTGGTGCCATTTGCTCGCGTCTAGCTAGCTACAGGATGTGTGTTGTGGTCATCGTGGTGATTGGTCCTGGCACCTATAAAAATCCCAGACCGCCTCAGGAAAGAGAATATGAGCGTAGTTCAGCGTTTGGGAATCCCACTCATGGAGCAGCCTGCCCACTCATCATCACAGAGCACTCCATTTACTCTGCTAAAAATCACTACGACTGGTGGTCTTGTAGTTAAGAGAGTTGGGCCAGAAACCATAACGTGACAAGTTCAAATCCTTGAGCAAGGTGGAACAAGCAAGGTGGAACTGTGACAGTGACTTTGATTAAGGCAGCCCCCCCCCCACACCTCTCTGAGTCAGAGGGGCAGCCCCCCCCCCCACACCTCTCTGAGTCAGAGGGGCAGCCCCCCCCCCACACCTCTCTGAGTCAGGGGGCAGCCCCCACACCTCTCTGAGTCAGAGGGGCAGCCCCCACACGTCTCTGAGTCAGAGGGGCAGCCCCCACACGTCTCTGAGTCAGAGGGGCAGCCCCCACACCTCTCTGAGTCAGGGGGGCAGCCTCCACACGTCTCTGAGTCAGGGGGGCAGCCTCCACACGTCTCTGAGTCAGAGGGGCAGCCCCCACACCTCTCTGAGTCAGAGGGGCAGCCCCCACACCTCTCTGAGTCAGAGGGGCAGCCCCCACACCTCTCTGAGTCAGAGGGGCAACCCCCACACCTCTCTGAGTCAGAGGGGCAACCCTCACACCTCTCTGAGTCAGAGGGGCAGCCCCCACACCTCTCTGAGTCAGAGGGGCAGCCCCCACACCTTTCTGATTCAGAGGGGTGGGGTTAAATGTGGAAGACACATTTATGTTGAATGCTTTCAGTTGAACAACTTACTGGGTATCTCCCTTTTCACTCCATAAATGTTTTGTTTAAAAATGTAATGTAACTTCTTATGGCTGCAGGGGCAGTATTGAGTAGCTTGTATTGAGTAGCTTGGATGAATGGTGCCCAGAGGTGCCCAGAATAAACAGCCTGCTCCTCAGTCTCAGTTGCTAATATATGCATTGTATTATTAGTATTGGATAGACAACACTCTGAAGTTTCTGTTTGAATGATGTCTGCGAGTATAACAGAACTCATATGGCAGGAAAAAACCTGAGAAGAAATCCAAACAGGAAGTGAAAAATCTGAGGTTGGTATTTTTTTAAACCAGGCCCTATTGAATTCACATTGGGATATGAATGAAGTTGCACTTCCTAGGAATTCCACTAGATGTCAACTGTCTTTAGAAACTTGAAAGAGGATTCTACTGTGTTGTGTGACTGAATAAGAGCTGAATGAGTCAGTTAACTGGCAGAGAGCCATTTCCTGATCAAGCGCATTCCACATGATATCGACTTGCGTTCCATTCCTCCTCAAGACACAAAGGAATTCTCCCGTTGGAACTTTATTGAATCAAATTATATCAAATGTATTTATATAGTTAAACAGGGTGTTCCCCAGGGCTCTGTGCTGGGTCCCTGACTCATCTGCAGTTATACAGGCTGTCCCCCAGGGCTCTGTGCTGGGTCCCTGACTCAGCTGCTCTTAAACAGGGTGTCCCCGGGGGCTCTGTGTTAGGTCCCTTACTCTTCATCAAATCCAAAATCAAATCAAATGTATTTATATATCCCTACTTACATCAGCTGATACCTCAAAGTGATGTACAGAAACCCAGCCTAAAACCCCAAACAAGCAATGCAGGTGTAGAAGCACGGTGCCTAGGAAAAACTCACTAGAAAGGCCAAAACCTAGGAAAAAAACCTAGAGAGGAACCAGGCCTTGAGGGTTGGCCAGTCCACTTCTGGCAGTGCCGGGTGGAGATTATAACAGAACACGATCAAGATGTTATAATGTTCATAAATGACCAGCATGGTCAAATAATAATAATCACAGTAGTTGTCGAGAGTGCAGCAACTCAGGAGTAAATGTCAGTTGGCTTTTCATAGCCGATCATTAAGAGTATCTCTACCGCTCATGCTGTCTCTAGAGAGTTGAAAACAGCAGGTCTGGGACAGGTAGCACGTCTGGTGAACAGGTCAGGGTTCCATATTCGCAGGCAGAACAGTTGAAACTGGAGCAGTAGCACGGCCAGGTGGACTGGGGACAGCAAGGAGTCATCATAGTCCTGAGGCATGTTCTTAGGACTCAGGTCCTCCGTGAGAAAGATAGAAAGAGAGAATTAGAGAGAGTATACTTAAATTCACACAGGACACCGGATAAGACAGGAGAAGGACTCCAGATATAACAAACTGAGGGAGCGAATAGGGATTTTAAAGGGTTGTGCAACGTTTGCATCAGGGAATCGATGCCCGGGAATTGAAGTAGTGTGACTGTGTATCGTTTGGTCTAGAAGTAGGCTACCATAAGAAGCTTCAACGTTTCAACAACATGTAGGCGACTGAATGAAACATTTTTTTCTTTAATCTATTGATGATTTGATGCTTCAGTTCATAGACAACTTTAGCGCGGTTATAAATGTAAGAATAAATAATATTAACTTCTTATTAACTTCTTATGGTATAGGGGACGCATGCTTCCCACTTGGCCAAAAGCCAGGGAAAATGCTGTGCGGCAAATTCAAATAAAATGATATAAAATCAAACTTTCATTAAATCACGTAAGATACCAAATTAAATGTTAAAGACTTGTTAATTAAAGACAGTTCCTACGTACTTCTTCATTGCACAAATCAATAACCTCAACCAAATTCCAAAGACTGGTGACATCCAGTGTAAGCGGTAGGCACTGAAAACAAGTTCCTAAGAAATATCGTTTCCCATTGAGAACCCACTGAACAGACAGAGACCTAAAAAAAAGCCTGCTACAGGTTTTGCCTGCTACATAAGTTCTGTTATACTCACAGACATGATTCAAACAGTTTTAGAAACTTCAGAGTGTTTTCTATCCAAATATACTAATAATATGCATATCCTATATTCCTGGAATGAGTAGCAGGAAGTTGAAATTGGGCACGCTGTTTATCCAAAAGTGAAAATGCTGCCCCCTATACCTTAAGAATTTAAACTACACCGGGTCCGACGCTCGTCAGATGTGGCAGGGTCTGCAAACTATTACAGACTACAAAGGGAAGCACAGCTGAGAGCTAACCAGTGACACGAGCCTACCGGATGAGCTAAATCCCTTCTATGCTCACTTAGAGGCAAGCAACTCTGAGGCAAGCATGAGCGCGTCAGCTGTTCCGGACGACTGTGTGACTGCTCTCCGTAGCCGACGTGAGTAAGACCTTTAACCTGGGCCAGACTGATTACCAGCACGTGTGCTCCGAGCTGACCAACTGGCAGGTGTCTTCACTCACATTTTCAACATGTCCCTGATTGAGTCTGTAATACCAACATACTTAAAGCAGAACACCATAGTCCCTGTGCTCAATAGCACTAAGGCAACCGGCCAAAAAGACTACAGACCCGTAGATCTCACGTCCGTAGCTATAAAGTGCTTTGAAAGGCTGGTAATGGCACACATAAACACCATTATCCCAGAAACCATAGACCCACCCTCATTTGCATACCACCCACACATATCCACAGAAGACACAATCTCTATTGCACTCCACACTGCCCTTTTCCACCTGGACAAAAGACAAAAGAACACCTACGTGATAATTAAATTAACACCAGAGTTTAACACCATAGTGCCCTCAAACCCATCACTAAGCTAAGGACCCTAGGACAAAACACCTCCCTCTGCAACTGGATCCAGGACTTCCTGACGGGCTGACCCCAGGTGGGGAGGGTAAGTAGCAACACATCTGCGACGCTGATCCTCAATACTGGAGCCCCTCAGGGGTGCATGCTCAGTCCGCTCCTGTACTCCCTGTTCACCCATGACTGCATGGCCAGGCACGACTCCAACACCATCATTATGTTTGCAGACAACACAACAGTGGTAGGCCTGATCACCGACAATGACGAGACAGCCTATCGGGAGGAGGTCAGAGTCCAGGCCGGGTGGTGCCAGAATAACAACCTCTCCCTCAACGTGATCAAGACAAACGAGATGATTGTGGAATACAGGAAATGGAGGATAGAGGATGCCCCCATTCTCATCGACAGGGCTGTAGTGGAGCATGTTGAGAATGTCAAGTTCCTTGGTGTCCACGTCACCAACAAACTAGAATGGTCCAAACACACCAGGACAGTTGTGAAGAGGTCACGACAAAACCTAGTCCCCCTCAGGAGACTGTTAATGAGACCGAAAAGATGTGGCATGGTTCCTCAGATCCTCAAAGGTTCTACAGCTGTAACATTGAGAGCATCCTGACTGGTTGCATCACTGCCTGGTACGGCAACTGCTCGGCCTCCGACCATATTGCACTAAAGTGGGTGGTGCGTATGGCCCAGTACATCAATGGGGCTAAGCTGCCTGCCATCCAGGACCTCTATACCAGGCGGTGTCAGAGGAATACCCGAGGTACCCCAGTCATAGACTGTTTTATTTGCTACCGCTTGGCAAGAGGTACCAGAGCGTCATGTCTATGACAAAAAAGGCTTTTCAATGGCTTTTACCCCCAAGCCATAATCCTCCTAAACAGGTCATCAAATTGCTACCCGGACTATCTGCATTGTGTCCCGTCACACACTGTTCTCGAAACTCTGGAGCTTTGACCTAGGGATGACTGTTGTGGAACGGAGTGGGTTAATGGGGGTGAAGAGGTCTCAGAGGTAAGGGGGACTACTGTGGTGAATCGCTCTGTAGGTCAGAAGGAGGATCTTGTAATTCATGCTGTGGGAGACAGGGAGCCAGTGGACAGGGGTGATGTGCTGCCAGGAAGGAATAGGGCTGCACAGTTCTGAACCATTTGGAGCTTATGGAAGGGGTTTGAGTTCATGCCGGAGAGTAAAACGTTGCAGACTGGAGAGGAATGGAGAGGAATGGAGAGGTCTGGAGAGGAATGGAGAGGAATGGAGAGGAATGGAGAGGACTGGAGAGGAATGGAGAGTAATGGAGAGGAATGAAGAGAAATGGAGAGGAATGGAGAGAAATGGAGAGGACTGGAGAGGAATGGAGAAGACTGGAGAGGAATGGAGGGGAATGGAGGGGAATGGAGAGGAATGGAGAGGACTGGAGAGGACTGGAGAGGAATGGGGAGGAATGGAGAGGATTGGAGAGGACTGGAGAGGAATGGAGAGGAATGGAGAGGAACGGAGAGGAACGTAGAGGAATGGAGAGGACTGGAGAGGACTGGAGAGGAATGGAGAGCAATTGAGAGAAATGCATGTATCAGGGTTTCAGCAGCAGGACAGTAAGAGGGAGGACCTGACTTTGGAAATGTTGCGGAGGTGGAAGAATGAGGACTTTACAGTCTGTCCGATGTTGTGGTTAAAAGAGAGGGAGGAGTCCAGGATGATGTCAAAGTTGCATGGAGGGAGGGCGTGACAGTGGTGGCGTCAATAGTTGCCAGTTTTGTAATTGAGTTCCGTTTTTATCACTGTTGAACTTGAGTAAGTTATGTTGCATCCACATTGTTATTGCAGAGAGGCAGGACTCAATGTGTTTCAGAGGAGAGGTAGATCTGAGGGTCAAAGGTGAGGTAGATCAGGGGGTCAGAGAAGGGTTGAGGAGGGATTTGGTGATGAGGTAGACTTGGGGGTCAGAAGGGGGTTGAGGAGGGATTTGGTGCTGAGGTAGATCTGGGTATCATCGGCATAACAGTGGAAGTTAAATTTGAACAGGATCTGACCAAGAGGGAGATCCTTGGTTGGCACCCCCCCTTGGGTTGTGCTGTGGCAGAGATCTTTGTGGGCTATACTTGGCCTTGTCTCGGGACGGTAAGTTGGTGGTTGAAGATGGCCCTCTAGTGGTGTGGGGGCTGTGCTTTGGCAAAGTGATTGGGGTTATATCCTTCCTGTTTAGCCCTGTCTGGGGGTATCATCGGATGGGGCCACAGTGTCTCCTGACCCCTCCTGTCTCAGCCTCCAGTATTTATGCTGAAGTAGTTCATGTGTCGGGGGGCTAGGGTAAGTTTGTTATATCTGGAGTACTTCTCCTGTCTTATCTGGTGTCCTGTGTGAAATTAAGTATGCTCTCTCTAATTCTTGCTTTCTTTCTTTCTCTCAGATGACCTGAGCCCTACGACAATGCTTCAGGACTACCTAGCATGATGACTTCTCGCTGTCCCCAGTCCACCTGGCCGTGCTGCTGCTCCAGTTTCAACTGTTCGGCCTGTGGCTATGGAACCCTGACCTCTTCACCGGACGTGCTACCTGTCCCAGACCTGCTGTTTTCAACTCTCTAGAGACAGCAGGAGCGGTAGAGATACTCTTAATGATCAGCTATGAAAAGCCTCCTGAGTTGCTGACTTGCTGCACCCTCGACAACTACTGTGATTATTATTATTTGACCATGCTGGTCATTTATGAACATTTGAACATCTTGGCCATGTTCTGTTATAATCTCCACCCTGCACAGCCAGAAGAGGACTGGCCACCCCTCATAGCCTGGTTCCTCTCTAGGTTTCTTCCTAGGTTTTGGCCTATCTAAGGAGTTTTTCCTAGCCACCGTGCTTCTACACCTGCATTGCTTGCTGTTTGGGGTTTTAGGCTGGGTGTCTGTACAGCACTTTGAGATATCAGCTGATGTAAGAAGGGCTATATAAATATATTTGATTTGATTTTTGATTTGATGAAGAGTAAGGGACCCAACACAGAGCCCTGGGGGACACCCTGTTTAAGAGCAGCTGGGTCAGGGACCTAGCGCAGAGCCCTGGGGGACACCCTGTTTAACTACAACTGAGTCTGGGACCAATCACAGAGCCCTGGGGGACACCCTGTTTAACTACAACTGAGTCAGGGACCCAGCACAGAGTCCTGGGGGACACCCTGTTTAACTACAACTGAGTCTGGTACCCAGCACAGAGCCCTGGGGGACACCCTGTTTAACTACAACTGAGTCTGGGACCAATCACAGAGCCCTGGGGGACACCCTGTTTAACTACAACTGAGTCAGGGACCCAGCACAGAGTCCTGGGGGACACCCTGTTTAACTACAACTGAGTCTGGGACCCAGCACAGAGTCCTGGGGGACACCCTGTTTAACTACAACTGAGTCTGGGACCAATCACAGAGCCCTGGGGGACACCCTGTTTAACTACAACTGAGTCAGGGACCCAGCACAGAGTCTTGATTGGACACCCTGTTTAACTACAACTGAGTCTGGGACCCAGCACAGAGCCCTGGGGGACGCCCTGTTTAACTACAACTGAGTCTGGGACACATCACAGAGCCCTGGGGGACACCCTGTTTAACTTCAACTGAGTCTGGGACCAATCACAGAGCCCTGGGGGACACCCTGTTTAACTACAACTGAGTCAGGGACCCAGCACAGAGTCTTGGTTGGACACCCTGTTTAACTACAACTGAGTCTGGGACCCAGCACAGAGCCCTGGGGGACACCCTTTTTAACTGATTTAGTGGATCCAGTTTGTGAGGTATGATTGTAGCCAGGAGACTCCTCTGTTTCTCTCTTCAACATCTCTGCACATTAGTGGTGCACTAAATCAATAAGACAGGATAGACCCAATTAAAAGACCGGTGGTGAAGAAAAGGAAACATGCTGGTAAAGAATGCACAGAGCTTGTGGCTGAGCGGTACAGTAAAGGAATGGAGGCAGGAGAGAAGGCCAACCCTCCAAAATGTATTAAATAAGCTCCAGAACAAGTTACACACCCTCTGCTCCTCGTTGTACTCCAGATTCGCTCCACTCACATCATATGGCTTTCGGACTCATTACCCTACAAACGCCTGTGTCTGTGAGTGTGTGTGTGTGTTTGTATGGTGTATTTGTGTGTGTTTGTATGGTGTGTGTATGTGTGTGTTTGTATGGTGTGTGTATGTGTGTGTTTGTTTGGTGTGTGTGTGTGTGTGTGTGTGTGTGTGTGTGTGTGTGTGTGTGTGTGTGTGTGTGTGTGTGTGTGTGTGTGTGTGTGTGTGTGTGTGTGTGTGTGTGTGTGTGTGTGTGTGTGTGTGTGTGTGTGTGTGTGTGTGTGGCACCCTAATCCCTATATAGGGCACTACTTTAGACCAGAGCCCTATTCCCTACATAGTACACTGCTTTAGACCAGGGCCCTATTCCCTACGTAGTGCACTACTTTAGACCAGAGCCCTATTCCCTACATAGTACACTACTTTAGACCAGAGCCCTATTCCATACATAGTGCACTACGGTTGACTGAGGTCTAGATATTGAGAGCACCAGCGTCTCGAGAGGAAAGATTAACACTCTTTCTCAGCATGAATCTATTCTACACAGCACTGGAGGCTCACCTTGATTCAACATGAATCTATTCTACACAGCACTGGAGGCTCACATTGATTCAACATGAATCTATTCTACACAGCACTGGAGGCTCACCTTGATTCAACATGAATCTATACTACACAGCACTGGAGGCTCACCTTGATTCAACATGAATCTATTCTACACAGCACTGGAGGCTCACCTTGATTCAACATGAATCTATTCTACACAGCACTGGAGGCTCACCTTGATTCAACATGAATCTATTCTACACAGCACTGGAGGCGCACCTTGATTCAACATGAATCTATTCTACACAGCACTGGAGGCTGAAACTGATTCAGCATGAATCTAGTCTACACAGCACTGGTTGCTCACCTTGATTCAACATGAATCTATTCTACACAGCACTGGAGGCTGAAACTGATTCAACATTTCAACATTAATCTATTCTACACAGCACTGGAGGCTCAACTTGATTCAACATGAATCTATTCTATACAGCACTGGTTGCTCACCTTGATTCAACATGAATCTATTCTACACAGCACTGGAGTCTGAAACTGATTCAACATGAATCTATTCTACACAGCACTGGAGGCTGAAACTGATTCAACATGAATCTATTCTACACAGCACTGGAGGCTGAAACTGATTCAACATGAATCTATTCTACACAGCACTGGAGGCTGAAACTGATTCAACATGAATCTATTCTACACAGCACTGGAGGCTCACCTTGATTCAACATGAATCTATTCTACACAGCACTGGAGGCTCACCTTGATTCAACATGAATCTATTCTACACAGCACTGGAGGCTCACCTTGATTCAGCATGAATCTATTCTACACAGCACTGGAGGCTCACCTTGATTCAACATGAATCTATTCTACACAGCACTGGAGGCTCACCTTGATTCAACATGAATCTATTCTACACAGCACTGGAGGCTCACCTTGATTCAACATGAATCTATTCTACACAGCACTGGAGTCTGAAACTGATTCAACATGAATCTATTCTACACAGCACTGGAGGCTGAAACTGATTCAACATGAATCTATTCTACACAGCACTGGAGGCTGAAACTGATTCAACATGAATCTATTCTACACAGCACTGGAGGCTGAAACTGATTCAACATGAATCTATTCTACACAGCACTGGAGGCTCACCTTGATTCAACATGAATCTATTCTACACAGCACTGGAGGCTCACCTTGATTCAACATGAATCTATTCTACACAGCACTGGAGGCTCACCTTGATTCAGCATGAATCTATACTACACAGCACTGGAGGCTCACATCGATTCAGCATGAATCTGTCGTGTCTTTGGCTATGCCGGATTAAGTGATATGACATGCTATTCAATAAAATAATTTTTCCGTAATTAATATTACCTGATTGAGCTAATCATGTAAATGTAATTAACTAGAGTCGGGGCACCACAAAATAATATTTATAGAGCTGTTATCTTCCGAATAAACTTTTAAAGACCTAGTAATATTTTACATCAATTGCAGTCAATATCAATCGTCATCTTACTTCAGTCTCATCTGAAAGTTGTAAATTCTTGGTTATCTGCACAAACCCTGGCTAACAAGTTGAATCAGCAATACAAAATTGGGTTTAATTATTTATTTACTAAATACCTAACTAATCACACAGAATTACACATACACATAATTAAATCATAAATTGATTACAAATTACGTCATAAAGGAAAATGCCCATAGTGGGCGGAACAGATATGACAGCTTGTTACACAAAAGAAAAGGGGCGGGGATTGAGTGATAGAGCGGGAAGACTGAGGAACAAAGGGCCAAGCTGTGCTATGGTAAATACAGTATCTTATGCATTCTAAATTACCGCCCATTCGGAAAAGGAAAATGCAATAAATATTTACTCTGAGCTGCACTTCAGTAGGTTGGTGGTAGATGGAAGGCCGTGTTGCCAAACCGAATCCTTTGTCCTTTGAAGAATGTATTGGATGGTAAATTGAATACGTTGTAGTAACGTCGTTGTGTGGTAGACGGGATACTCTGTCTGTTCCTTCCTAACCTGCGTTTGCAGCGGCTGTTGCTAACTCAGCGGCTAGGAGGTATCACTTCTGTAGTGAATAAGAGTTCAAAGTTCATACCATTCGCAACCAAAGCTCACGCTGATGTTGGCTTCGTTCTGTAGTTATTATCTGAACCATTTTGACATCGGACCATCGTCCTCACATCCTCGGAACAGGAGGTTATATTGTCGTCAAGGGCTTATATAGGAAGGGAGAGGAGGGCGTGTTTGAAAAGTTTTATAGCCCATGTCCCTTCACAGTGGCGGGCCACTGATTGAGCAGAGCCCTTCCTTGTGAAAATCGAAATCTCACATTTTAGAAGCTAAAATCACATGTCATCCCATCACAAATAATTTCATATTCAAATATTTAAATTTAACAACGATTCCATGTGAATCCAATAACTCTGATGTGTAGACTTTCCACTGTAGAGTTTATGTCATCTTATCATTGATGAGAATGTCTCACATGACAACCGAACTGACATCATATTCATTAAGTACCAACGCATATGTTCAATTGGTCGGCTTACCAGAATATAGTTCAATTCCCCCCACCTTCTGATGTTCCCAGAATCTCAATGTTAACCAAGATTTTTGCAAATGTAAAATCAGTAGGGTAGAGAGAGGAAAAAGGGGGGAAGAGGTATTTATGACTGTCATAAACCTACCCCCCAGGTCAACGTCATGACAAATCTATCTACACAGCACTGGAAGCTCACATTGATTCAACATTTTCCAATAAAATACAATGAAAATACATCTAATGAAACAGAGGTGATAGAAGCTTGAGGACTTAGCTATTGTCTGTGTTTTATCACTGGCTGAGGAGAAGAAAGGAGAGGAGAGGAGATGAAAGGGGAAGAGAGGAGAGATAAAGAGAGGAGAGGAGACGATAGGGGAAGAGAGGGGAGGAGAGGAGAGGAGAGGAGACGATAGGGGAAGAGAGGGGAGGAGAGGAGAGGAGAGGAGAGGAGAGGAGAGGAGAGGAGAGGAGAGGAGAGGAGAGGAGGGAGGGAGGGAGGGAGGGAGGGAGGGAGGGAGGGAGGGGAGGGAGGGAGGGAGGGAGGGAGGGAGGGAGGGAGGGAGGGAGGGAGGAGGGAGGGCAGGAGAGGAGAGGAGAGGAGAGGAGAGGAAAAGAGAGGGGAGGGAGGAACAGACTTCTCTTCTGTTAGAGCTGTATTCCAGTGGAGGGGAAACCTCTTCACGCTTCGCTGCAGACACCTGAGAGAGCTTCTATACGAACTCCCATGGACCCAGGAGGCCAGGAGTGTTTCACCGAGCTGAGAAATTACACACTCTCACTATTAAGTACTGTTTGGTCTAGTATTAACACCGTCTACAGAGGACTGACTGTGTGCGTGTGTGTTTGAGTAATAAGTACTGTTTGGTCTAATATTTTCTCCCTGGAAACAGATGGTCTGGGAAGTTATTGGTCCACGGTCTCCGCTCTTCATATCACGTCGACCAATCCCTTCCGAATATCAGGAGATCATTTGATGTTGAGATAATTGAGCGACGCTGAACAATAAGAAGTGGATAGAGACATAAAAGTTGAGACTTTAAACATCTCTTCCAATTAGCAGGTTGCAGTTATAGTCATCAATCTTAACGACCGGTTAATGCTTCATGTTCAAATTAACATCCTGCATATTACTGATGCTGATTACTGATGCTGTATCATATTACTGATGCTGTATCATATTACTGATGCTGTATCCTGTATATTACTGATGCTGTATCATATTACTGATGCTGTATCCTGTATATTACTGATGCTGTATCATATTACTGATGCTGTATCATATTACTGATGCTGTATCATATTACTGATGCTGTATCATATTACTGATGCTGTATCATATTACTGATGCTGTATCCTGCATATTACTGATGCTGTATCATATTACTGATGCTGTATCATATTACTGATGCTGTATCCTGTATATTACTGATGCTGTATGATATTACTGATGCTGTGTCATATTACTGATGCTGTATCATATTACTGATGCTGTATCATATTACTGATGCTGTGTCATATTACTGATGCTGTATCATATTACTGATGCTGTATCATATTACTGATGCTGTATGGTATTACTGATGCTGTATCATATTACTGATGCTGTATCGTATTACTGATGCTGTATCATATTACTGATGCTGTATCATATTACTGATGCTGTATCATATTACTGATGCTGTATCATATTACTGATGCTGTATCCTATTACTGATGCTGTATCATATTACTGATGCTGTGTCATATTACTGATGCTGTATCATATTACTGATGCTGTATCATATTACTGATGCTGTATCCTATTACTGATGCTGTATCATATTACTGATGCTGTATCATATTACTGATGCTGTGTCATATTACTGATGCTGTATCATATTACTGATGCTGTATCCTGCATATTACTGATGCTGTATCATATTACTGATGCTGTATCATATTACTGATGCTGTATCATATTACTGATGCTGTATCATATTACTGATGCTGTATCATATTACTGATGCTGTATCCTGCATATTACTGATGCTGTATCCTGCATATTACTGATGCTGTATCCTGCATATTACTGATGCTGTATCATATTACTGATGCTGTATCATATTACTGATGCTGTATCATATTACTGATGCTGTATCATATTACTGATGCTGTATCATATTACTGATGCTGTATCATATTACTGATGCTGTATCATATTACTGATGCTGTATCCTGCATATTACTGATGCTGTGTCATATTACTGATGCTGTATCATATTACTGATGCTGTATCCTGCATATTACTGATGCTGTATCCTGCATATTACTGATGCTGTATCATATTACTGATGCTGTATCATATTACTGATGCTGTATCATATTACTGATGCTGTATCATATTACTGATGCTGTATCATATTACTGATGCTGTATCCTGCATATTACTGATGCTGTATCATATTACTGATGCTGTATCCTGCATATTACTGATGCTGTATCATATTACTGATGCTGTATCATATTACTGATGCTGTATCATATTACTGATGCTGTATCATATTACTGATGCTGTATCATATTACTGATGCTGTATCCTGCATATTACTGATGCTGTATCATATTACTGATGCTGTATCATATTACTGATGCTGTATCATATTACTGATGCTGTGTCATATTACTGATGCTGTATCATATTACTGATGCTGTATCCTGCATATTACTGATGCTGTATCCTGCATATTACTGATGCTGTATCATATTACTGATGCTGTGTCATATTACTGATGCTGTATCATATTACTGATGCTGTATCCTGCATATTACTGATGCTGTATCCTGCATATTACTGATGCTGTATCATATTACTGATGCTGTATCATATTACTGATGCTGTATCATATTACTGATGCTGTATCATATTACTGATGCTGTATCATATTACTGATGCTGTATCATATTACTGATGCTGTGTCATATTACTGATGCTGTATCATATTACTGATGCTGTGTCATATTACTGATGCTGTATCATATTACTGATGCTGTATCATATTACTGATGCTGTATCCTGCATATTACTGATGCTGTATCATATTACTGATGCTGTATCATATTACTGATGCTGTATCATATTACTGATGCTGTATCATATTACTGATGCTGTATCATATTACTGATGCTGTGTCATATTACTGATGCTGTATCATATTACTGATGCTGTATCATATTACTGATGCTGTATCATATTACTGATGCTGTATCATATTACTGATGCTGTATCATATTACTGATGCTGTATCATATTACTGATGCTGTATCATATTACTGATGCTGTATCATATTACTGATGCTGTATCATATTACTGATGCTGTATCCTGCATATTACTGATGCTGTATCATATTACTGATGCTGTATCATATTACTGATGCTGTATCATATTACTGATGCTGTATCATATTACTGATGCTGTGTCATATTACTGATGCTGTATCATATTACTGATGCTGTATCATATTACTGATGCTGTGTCATATTACTGATGCTGTATCATATTATTGATGCTGTATCCTATTACTGATGCTGTATCATATTACTGATGCTGTATCATATTACTGATGCTGTGTCATATTACTGATGCTGTATCATATTACTGATGCTGTATCATATTACTGATGCTGTATCATATTACTGATGCTGTATCATATTACTGATGCTGTATCATATTACTGATGCTGTATCCTGTATATTACTGATGCTGTATCATATTACTGATGCTGTATCATATTACTGATGCTGTATCATATTACTGATGCTGTATCATATTACTGATGCTGTATCATATTACTGATGCTGTATCCTGTATATTACTGATGCTGTATCATATTACTGATGCTGTATCATATTACTGATGCTGTATCATATTACTGATGCTGTATCATATTACTGATGCTGTATCATATTACTGATGCTGTATCATATTACTGATGCTGTGTCATATTACTGATGCTGAATCATATTACTGATGCTGTATCATATTACTGATGCTGTATCATATTACTGATGCTGTATCCTGCATATTACTGATGCTGTATCATATTACTGATGCTGTATCATATTACTGATGCTGTATCATATTACTGATGCTGTATCATATTACTGATGCTGTATCCTGCATATTACTGATGCTGTATCATATTACTGATGCTGTATCATATTACTGATGCTGTATCCTGCATATTACTGATGCTGTATCATATTACTGATGCTGTATCATATTACTGATGCTGTATCATATTACTGATGCTGTATCATATTACTGATGCTGTATCATATTACTGATACTGTATCATATTACTGATGCTGTATCATATTACTGATGCTGTATCCTGCATATTACTGATGCTGTATCATATTACTGATGCTGTATCATATTACTGATGCTGTGTCATATTACTGATGCTGTATCATATTACTGATGCTGTATCATATTACTAATGCTGTATCATATTACTGATGCTGTATCATATTACTGATGCTGTATCATATTACTGATGCTGTATCATATTACTGATGCTGTATCATATTACTGATGCTGTATCATATTACTGATGCTGTGTCATATTACTGATGCTGTATCATATTACTGATGCTGTATCATATTACTGATGCTGTGTCATATTACTGATGCTGTATCATATTATTGATGCTGTATCCTATTACTGATGCTGTATCCTATTACTGATGCTGTATCATATTACTGATGCTGTGTCATATTACTGATGCTGTATCATATTACTGATGCTGAATCATATTACTGATGCTGTATCATATTACTGATGCTGTATCATATTACTGATGCTGTATCATATTACTGATGCTGTATCATATTACTGATGCTGTATCCTACATATTACTGATGCTGTATCCTGCATATTACTGATGCTGTATCATATTACTGATGCTGTATCATATTACTGATGCTGTATCATATTACTGATGCTTTATCATATTACTGATGCTGTATCATATTACTGATGCTGTATCATATTACTGATGCTGTATCCTGCATATTACTGATGCTGTATCATATTACTGATGCTGTGTCATATTACTGATGCTGTGTCATATTACTGATGCTGTATCATATTACTGATGCTGTATCATATTACTGATGCTGTATCATATTACTGATGCTGTATCATATTACTGATGCTGTATCATATTACTGATGCTGTATCATATTACTGATGCTGTATCCTGTATATTACTGATGCTGTATCCTGTATATTACTGATGCTGTATCCTGTATATTACTGATGCTGTATCCTGTATATTACTGATGCTGTATCATATTACTGATGCTGTATCATATTACTGATGCTGTATCATATTACTGATGCTGTATCATATTACTGATGCTGTATCCTGTATATTACTGATGCTGTATCATATTACTGATGCTGTATCATATTACTGATGCTGTATCATATTACTGATGCTGTATCATATTACTGATGCTGTATCATATTACTGATGCTGTATCCTATTACTGATGCTGTGTCATATTACTGATGCTGTATCCTATTACTGATGCTGTATCATATTACTGATGCTGTATCATATTACTGATGCTGTATCATATTACTGATGCTGTATCATATTACTGATGCTGTATCATATTACTGATGCTGTATCATATTACTGATGCTGTGTCATATTACTGATGCTGTATCATATTACTGATGCTGTATCATATTACTGATGCTGTGTCATATTACTGATGCTGTATCATATTATTGATGCTGTATCCTATTACTGATGCTGTATCATATTACTGATGCTGTATCATATTACTGATGCTGTGTCATATTACTGATGCTGTATCATATTACTGATGCTGAATCATATTACTGATGCTGTATCATATTACTGATGCTGTATCCTGCATATTACTGATGCTGTATCATATTACTGATGCTGTATCATATTACTGATGCTGTATCATATTACTGATGCTGTATCCTGCATATTACTGATGCTGTATCATATTACTGATGCTGTATCCTGCATATTACTGATGCTGTATCCTGCATATTACTGATGCTGTATCATATTACTGATGCTGTATCATATTACTGATGCTGTATCATATTACTGATGCTGTATCATATTACTGATGCTGTATCCTGCATATTACTGATGCTGTATCATATTACTGATGCTGTGTCATATTACTGATGCTGTGTCATATTACTGATGCTGTATCATATTACTGATGCTGTATCATATTACTGATGCTGTATCATATTACTGATGCTGTATCATATTACTGATGCTGTATCATATTACTGATGCTGTATCATATTACTGATGCTGTATCCTGCATATTACTGATGCTGTATCCTGTATATTACTGATGCTGTATCCTGTATATTACTGATGCTGTATCCTGTATATTACTGATGCTGTATCCTGCATATTACTGATGCTGTATCCTGTATATTACTGATGCTGTATCATATTACTGATGCTGTATCATATTACTGATGCTGTATCATATTACTGATGCTGTATCATATTACTGATGCTGTATCATATTACTGATGCTGTATCATATTACTGATGCTGTATCATATTACTGATGCTGTATCATATTACTGATGCTGTATCATATTACTGATGCTGTATCCTGTATATTACTGATGCTGTATCCTGTATATTACTGATGCTGTATCCTGTATATTACTGATGCTGTATCCTGTATATTACTGATGCTGTATCATATTACTGATGCTGTATCATATTACTGATGCTGTATCATATTACTGATGCTGTATCATATTACTGATGCTGTATCATATTACTGATGCTGTATCATATTACTGATGCTGTATCATATTACTGATGCTGTATCATATTACCGATGCTGTATCATATTACTGATGCTGTATCTTATTACTGATGCTGTATCATATTACTGACGCTGTATCATATTACTGATGCTGTATCATATTACTGATGCTGTATCATATTACTGATGCTGTATCATATTACCGATGCTGTATCCTGCATATTACTGAGGTGAGAGTATAATTTTGTATAATTTTGAAGAGTTTTATTTTACTTTTCATTGATTATTTCATTGATTATTTTGCTGATTTGATTATTTAACAAGTCCTGTCTGAAAGTGTTTCGGTTCTAATAGTCTTCTGATTTAGTGTGTGTGTGTGTGTGTGTGTGCGTGTGTGTGTGTGTGTGTGAGTGCGTGTGTGTGTGTGTGTGTGTTTGTATGTGCGTGTGCGTGCGTTTGTGTGTGTGTGTGTAAATACATGGTAGACTACTGTTTCCTGAGGTTATTAACCCCAGCGTGGGAGGGAGGGACGAGGCATAGAGAGATCACAAGCAGCCTTATTCATCTCTGAACCCAGCATCATATGGAAACAATCTGCGGGGATAGAGCTCCACAAGAGACGGACAGCATCCTATTAGGACCCCTCATTTATCAACGTCACGCAGTTACAGAATGTTCCAGAATGATATCTGTCTGCATGGAAATCAGCTAACTGTTAGGACCCCTCATTTATCAACGCTGTTTCAGAATGTTCCACAGTGATATCTGTCTGGATGGAAATCAGCTAATGCCATGTGCAGCGAAGAATTAAGTGACTGTTTCTGATGAAGAGCTCAGTCTGTAAAATCACTGACCCGTCTCTGCTCTGACACACACACACACACACACACACACACACACACACACACACACACACACACACACACACACACACACACACACACACACACACACACACACGATCAGGGCCCAGGACAGACCTTTCAGCCCCCCCACTTGAAATTATTTTTACTCTCATAATTCATATCTCTAAATTCCGAACATACCAAATGTCTCTGTAGTGAAGAAGTTGGGCTGAATCAACACTCATCACAGGTTGTAAGCTCGCTAAAGACATGCTTGACATTTGGGGAAAATATTGATTTTACTGATTGTGATTTACCTCTCTGTGTCTTTCTGCTTCTCCTCTGCTGCATGTGTCAGCCAAGCGAACACATTTCAGGAGAAGACCCAGATGCAGACAGCGTCGAAGTAACAACATATTACTAGAACAGGGGACATGAAAAACAACAGGTCAAAGGGCAGACAGAGGTCAGGGTCAGGGTCAGAGCAGGCAGTCTCAGGGTAAGAGCAGGCAGAGGTCAGTAATCCAGATCAGAGTCCAAAAGGTACAGGACGGCAGGCAGGCTGAGGTCAGAGCAGGAAGTCTCAGGGTCAGGGCAGGCAGGCTCAGGGTCAGGGTCAGGGCAGGCAGGGTCAGGGTCAGGTTCAGGACAGACAGAATGGTCAAAACTGGGAAACTAGAAAACAGGAACTATAAAAAAGACAGGCGCAAGGGGGAAAATGCTGGTAGGCTTTACGAACATAACGTACTGGCAACAGACAAACAGAGAACACAGGTATAAATACCCAGGGGATAATGGGGAAGATGGGAGACACCTGGAGGGGGGTGGAGACCAGGACAAGACAGGTAAAACAGATCAGGGTGTAACACACTGGTCTCAGAGTAGAATCACCAGTATGTCCTTCACACCTCTCTGCTCATTGTGTCCGGATTCCTCTGTAGGAGAAGGATCTCCATAGTAACAGAGACACCTGGTGGAGTGGTGGAGACCAGCACAAGACAAGGTGAAACAGATCAGGGTGTAACACAAACTGAATATCAAGTCAAAATATTTTATGCTCATACATGAGCCAAATTAAGGAGCCTTTTGGACCTAGACTTGGCTCTCCGGTACGGCTTGCTGTGCGGTAGCAGAGAGAACAGTCTTTGACTGGGGTGGCTGGAGTGTTTGGCAATTTTTAGGGCCTTCCTCTGACACGCATGGTAGAGTGGTCCTGGATAGCAAGAAGTTTGGCCCCGGTGATGTACTGATGTATTCAGCCCTCTATTAGTTCCTTCAGGACTTGCTGCTTACTCAGCTCTCACTTTAATACTTCCAGCTAGACAAAGCCTGAGACGACAGCCCTAGCCTCGCTGCTGCCAAGCAACACAACACAATGTACAACATACTTAACCGTCCAATCTTGCGTCAGTCCTCTCCTCTCCTCTCCTCCCTCCCCTCCCCTCTCCTCTCCTCTCCTCCCCTCTCCTCTCCTCTCCTTTCCCTCCTCTCCTCTCCTCTCCTCTAGCAGAGACCACACAGTCTTTATTAAAGGGAATTTCTTGTCCCAGAGACCCGGAGACTCTGCTCAGCTCGAACACGCTGTACTACCAGAAACAATAGCAGGATTGTGCCGCCACTCTTCTCTCTTTTCTATTTTCCTTTTAGGAGGCCTTTTTTTATTTCTCTCTCTTTTTTCCCCTAGCGTTTGTTATTCTCACTTAAAATATTTGCCGGCACCGTGGCACCACAGCACGGTGGCCAGCCCTCGACCACTCTGAATCGCCCGGGCCTGGGGAGGAGGAGGCCAGGAAAAACCTGGCAGGTGGAGCAAGATGAATAACAAGCCAAAGATCCAATGCAGAGGCTGCCGCTGTCCGGCTCCAATCTGGATCCTGTCAGGGGATATCAAGGGAACACCCACAATGCAACGCAATCTCTCAGCGCAGTGTCTCCCCTCCTCTCCTCTCTCTCTCCCTCTCTTTCCTTTTCCCTCCATCGCCAACCGCTCCCTAAACACTATTGCCCTCTGTTTCTTTTCTCCTCTCTCCTCCTCCCTCTCTCCCTCCCTCTCCTCCTCCCTCTCTCTCCCATGTGTCAGTGTTTTGAGCCAGCCCACATGGATTAAGATCAATTTGGGACGAAATTATAATTATACTGTCAGTTTGACTTCTCTGGAGACAACGTGAGGGATAGGATACGTAATAAACATAAATGGAAAGTGAAGCTTTAGATTGGAGACGGACAAGAGATGGAGAGGAGACAGGGAGGAGATGGAGGCAGAGAGGAGACGAAGAGGGAGAGGAGAAAGAGATGGAGAGGAGATGGAGATGGAGAGGAGACGGAGATAGAGAGGAGACGGAGAGGAGACGAATACAGAGAGGAGACGAAGACAGAGAGGAGACGGAGAGGAGATGGAGATGGAGAGGAGACGGAGAGGAGAGGAGACGAAGACAGAGAGGAGACAAAGAGGGAGAGGAGACGGAGAGGAGACGAAGACAGAGAGGAGACGAAGAGGGAGAGGAGACGAAGAGGGAGAATAGACGGAGATGGAGAGGAGACGGAGATAGAGAGGAGACGGAGAGGAGACGAAGACAGAGAGGAGACGAAGAGGGAGAGGAGACGGAGAGGAAACGGAGAAGTAGAGGAGACGGAGAGGAGAGGAGAGGAAGACAGAGAGGAGACGAAGACAGAGAGGAGACGAAGAGGGAGAGGAGACAGAGATGGAGAGGAGACGGAGAGGAGACAGAGATGGAGATGGAGAGGAGACGAAGACAGAGAGGAGACGAAGAGGGAGAGGAGACGGAGATGGAGAGGAGACGGTGATGGAGAGGAGACGGTGATGGAGAAGAGACGGAGATGGAGAGGAGGCGGAGATGGAGAGGAGACGGAGATGGAGAGGAGACGGAGAGGAGGCGGATATGGAGAGGAGACGGAGATGGAGAGGAGGCGGAGATGGAGAGGGAGAGGAGCTGGAGAGGAAACAGAGAGGGAGAGGAGACGGAGATGGAGAGGAGACGGAGAGGGAGAGGAGACGGAGAGGGAGAGAAGGTGGAGAGGAGATGGAGAGGGAGAGGAGACGGAGATGGAGAGGAGATGGAGAGGAGACGGAGAGAGAGAGTAGATGGAGAGGGAGAGGAGACGGAGATGGAGAGGAGATGGAGAGGAGACAGAGAGGGAGAGTAGATGGAGAGGGAGAGGAGACGGAGATGGAGAGGAGATGGAGAGGAGACGGAGAGGGAGAGGAGACGGAGATGGAGAAGAGATGGAGAGGAGATTGAGAGGAGACGGAGATGGAGAGGAGACGGAGATGGAGAGGAGATGGAGAGGAGACGGAGAGGGAGAGGAGACGGAGATGGAGAAAAGATGGAGAGGAGATGGAGAGGAGACGGAGAGGGAGAGGAGACGGAGATGGAGAAGAGATGGAGAGGAGATGGAGAGGAGACGGAGATGGAGAGGAGATGGAGAGGAGAGGAGACGGAGATGGAGAGGAGACAGAGATGGAGAGGAGACGGAGAGGGAGAGGAGATGGAGAGGGAGAGGAGACGGAGATGAAGGTGTGTGAGACTGCCACTGCCGTGCAGAAGATACCCTGCCATCTGTAATAAGACAGCATCCACACTTCACTTCTGAATCCAGCAGATTGAATGTAATCACTAAAATATGAATTCAACTCTCCAACATTGAAATGCAGGTTGAATTACGGTTGCAGAATTCCGGGTAACTTTCACAAAATGCCCAGCTTTTCCAGAAATACTTGTTGGAAGATTTTCTGCATTATTTCCGTGTTTATGGGATTATCCCCCAAAAAAACGGTCAGTTGTAGGAAAGTTACCGTAAATTCACAACCCCACCACTCCAGGACTTCTCTGTGAGGTGTTGTTTATTAATTTGTCTTTAAAATATTGTAAATTACCTTTATATTATAATTTGACATTTAGTAGCATGGTTTCCATTAGGAGTTCATTGATAGCATGAGGCTAATGTTAATTGTAGTTGATCACTGGTAGCGTAAGGCAACAGTAGGATAATGAGGCATTAGATCAGAGCACTGTTTCAATTCCGTTGCGAGCTCTAACCCTGTCACGTAACTGATGATGTGCGGATATGATTCAGTCGGCCGGCAGACACCCAGGAGCACTACAATGGCTGCCAGATGAGGTGAGGCCTGCTGCAGAGATGCTAGAGAGGAAATGGCACACACACATCAGACGCTAAGGCATGCATAACACACTTCAGAGAATAGGATACAATGATGATAACTACAGAATAGTGGGTTGAACTTGATGGAATTTGAGGACATAGGAACCATCAGTATAAAATACATGTGTAATACTAATTCTAAAAAATTATAATAGCCCATATGAGTATATACTGTATATTATATATAATAAAATGATATATGAATATATACAGAACCAGTATATATAACCAATATATACCAGTGAAAAGTTGACACACCTACTTCTTTATTTTTACTATTTTCTACATTGTAGAATAATTAAACAAAATTAACATAATAACATTAAAACTAAGAAATAACACATCGCGTAGTAACCAATTTCTTTTTTAAACTGCTTCAAGATCGGTTGCACTAACGTAGGCTAATGCGGTTAGCATGAGGTTGTAAGTAACAAGAACATTTCCCAGGACATAGATATATCTGATATTTGCAGAAAGCTTAAATTCGTGTTAATTTAACTGCACTGTAGCTGCTACAGTGAAATAATACTATACTATTGTTTGAGGAGAGTGCACAGATTTGAACATGAAAAGTTATTAATAAACACATTAGACACATTTACTTTCACATTTCCCCAAACTTCGAATGAGGTTAGATTTGTATGTCATTTTAGGCGAAAATGAGAAACATGATAAACAAATATTTTATATATGAGATACTTCAAAGTAGCTATCCTTTGCCTTGATGACAGCTTTGCACACTCTCTCAACCAGCTTCATGAGGTAGTCACCTGGAATGCATATCAATTAACAGGTGTGCCTTGTTAAAATTGTATTTGTGGAATTTCTTTCCTTCTCAATACATTTGAGCCAGTCAGTTGTGTTGTGACAATGTAGGGGTGGTATACAGAAGATAGCCCTATTTGGTAAAAGACCAAGTCCATATTTTGGCAATAACAGCTCAAATACACAAGGAGAAACAACAGTCCATCATTACTTTAAGACATTGAGTCAAAAAAGTAAATGAGTGAGTCAAAAAAGTAAATGCTTCACCGAGTTCAAGTAACAGACACATCTCAACATAAACTGTTCAGAGGAGACTGTGTGATTCAGGCCTTCATGGTCAAGTTGCTGCAGAGAAACGACTACTAAAGGACCATAATAAGAAGAGACTTGCTTGGGCCAAGAAACACAAGCAATGGACATTAAGACCGGTGGAAATCTGTCCATTGGTCTGATGAGTCCAAATTTGAGATATTTGGTTACAACCGCCATGTCTTTGTGAAATGCAAAGTAGGTGAACGAATGATCTCCACATGTGTGGTCCCCACTGTGAAGCATGGAGGAGGAGGTGTAATGGTATGGGGCTGCTTTGCTGGTGAAACTGTCAGTGATTTATTTAGAATTCAAGGCACACTTAACTAGCATGGTTACCATAGCATTCTGCAGCGATACGCAATCCCATCTGGTTTGCGCTTAGTGTGACTATCATTTGTTTTTCAACAGGACAATGACCCAATACACATCTAGGCTGTGTAAGGACTATTTGACCAAGAAGGTCAGTGATGGAGTGAAGGAAAGCAGCCAACAAGTGCTCACCATATGTTGGAAAATAATTACATGTGAAGCTGGCTGAGAGAATGCCAAGAGTGAGCAAATCTGTCATCAAGTCAAAGGGTGACTACTTTGAAGAATATACAAATATTTTGATTTTTTTAACACTTTTTTGGTTACTACATGATTCCATATGTGTAATTTCATAGTGTTTATGTCTTCACTAGTAAAAATAAAGAAAAACCCTGGAATGAATAGGTGTGTCTGTAATGTAGACGCTGGGAGTCGAGAAGCAGGTGCATGTGATAAGTTTAATATAAGAATTATCATGGAACGATACAACGTAGGAGTAGCGTCTAGACATGAACAAACAGAAACAGATTCCTGGGAATCAATTATCCCCGTTGGAATGTAGATGCGCTCAGAGGGACAGGTAGTGGGAGCGGGTGCCCCCTCCAGAGCCTGGCAAATGTCCACATCTACGTCCCAGACCACAGGGAACAGGAAAACAGGTCCCTCTGCATTTGTTCCACCAGTCCATGATTCTCATCCTCGACCATAAAATGGTGGGGTGATGGCGTTGGAGCCAAGAGAGGCAGAGGAGGGGATGTTTTCCTGATGACTGGACTCCATGGTGAGGGTGATGTATGTGATGGTTCTGGATCATATTGGCCAATTGTCAAGGGGTTGCACCAGAATTGGAGAGGAGAGCGGGTTTGAGGGGATGTTCACAGAGGAGGCAAGGGCCTGGCCAATAAAGTTCCCTTCCGGTACAGGAATCCACTAGCGCCGTAGAAACATGAGGTACAGCCAGCGAGTGTGATCGACACTAAAAAGGGTTTGGCAGAAACTGACGAAGATGGGATACTCACAACTGTCCCAGGCAGTTGAAGATCACGTGACCTTCTGCTCTCGTGGATCCCGAGTTGGGACGCACCGTGGAGACGGAACCCCAGCTGTCTCCGTCTGTGTTGCTCCACTGCGGGGAGGTCATGTGACCCTTACCTCCACTGTTCAGACTCTGCTACAGATTGTCCACTGAGGGAGGGAGAGAAGCGGTGTGGGTACCGAAGCTCCCGAAGTAGATTGTACAACTAGATGGCCAACGCCATGAGTGCGTCCCGGGAGAAGTAGTTGTCCCCACATGACTGTTCTGGTTGGACCTCACACAGTCCTCTTCGGAATAGCCTACGGGTTGCCAGGTTGGGGGTGGAGACAGGTTATCCTGACCAAAAATACCTCTGAACAGAGTAATGAGCCCATCATACAAAGCCAGTTCCTCCTCTCCTCTCTCCCAGATGGCCATAGCCCACTCCAACACCCACCCAGTCAGCAGAGAAAAATCTGTGGCAAGCTTGAACCACTTGGTGGTATGGGCTCCCATCTGATGCACAAAATAGATGGAGCACTGGAGTATGAAGCCACAGCATTTAGATGGGGTTCCGTCATATTTATCTGGGAAGGATAAACAGGCATTGCTGACCTGGTCAGACTGCTGAATGTACTGATGTGCTGGCTCGCTGGGTCGACTGGTGGAAGGTATCCTCAGTTAGTGGAAAGCAACGCCTCTCTGGCACATTCGAGACGTTGAAGACTGCGAAGGACCTCTTCCATGGCCATCCCCAGTTGAGCCAGCAAGTTGTGGTGTTTACAACGAAGCAGGTATCCCTGTTATTCGACCTTCTGGGAGATTTCCTGCTCTGGCCATCCAGTATTCTGTAACGTAGACGCTGGGAGTCGAGAAGCAGATGCAGGTGGTAAGTTTAATATAACAATTAACATGGAACGATACAACGACAGAGTAGCATCTAGACATGAACAAACAGAAACAATACTGCCTGGAGAAGGAACCTAAGGGGTGGAGGGGCAATGAGTGAGGTAATGAAGTGCGTAATGACGGTTCCCAGGAACAATGGTTAGTAAACTGCCGACGTCGAACGCCGGAGGGGAGGAGCGGGAGTAGATGTGATTGTGTCCAAACCTTTGACTGGTACTGTAGAAATGCTAATTGCAGAATGGCGGCTGTATTGTTGTTCAAGTATCTGAGAGAGAAACAAACCATCCCATCCCAGACCGTCCCAGGCTCGGGCTCCATTGGCTGTTATGATGCATGGCCATTGTAGCTATTGGCTGTTATGACGCATGGCCACTGTAGCCATTGGATCGACCCAGACACGACTGCTCCTGGTTAGCCTAAGGGATGCCAGGATGGCTTTGGAGAGGGGTTAGACTACAGGATGGCAGGTTGGGTGTGGAGAGGGGTTAGCGTACAGGATGGCAGGTTGGGTGTGGAGAGGGGTTAGCCTACAGGGTGGCAGGTTGGGTGTGGAGAGGGGTTAGCCTACAGGATGGCAGATTGGGTGTGGAGACGGGTTAGCCTACAGGATGGCAGGTTGGGTGTGGAGAGGGGTTAGCCTACAGGATGGCAGGTTGGGTGTGGAGAGGGGTTAGCCTACAGGATGGCAGGTTGGGTGTGGAGAGGGGTTAGCGTACAGGGTGGCAGGTTGGGTGTGGAGAGGGGTTAGCCTACAGGATGGCAGGTTGGGTGTGGAGAGGGGTTAGCCTACAGGATGGCAGGTTGGGTGTGGAGAGGGGTTAGCCTACAGGATGGCAGGATGGGTGTTTAGAAAACTTACCCTACGGGTTGCCAGGTTGGGGGTGGAGACAGGTTAGCATATGGGATGGCAGGTTGGGTGTGGAGAGGGGTTCTTATACAGGATATCAGGTTGGGTGTGGAGACGGGTTACCCTACGGGTTGCCAGGTTGGGGAGGAGATGGGTTAGCATATGGGATGGCAGGTTGGGTGTTTAGAAAACTTAGCATATGGGTTGCCAGGGTATACAATAAGAGGATACGGATGTACGTACAGGATGCCAGGTTGAGGCGGGAGTCTGGATGCTGGCTTCAGATATAACAGATAATAAAGTCAGCTACTGAAAGGAGAGTTTTGATGAACAGCTTTGTAAATAAAGGAGGGGTCTTGAGGAATCAGCCAGGTAAATAAAGGAGGAGTCTTGATGAATCAGCCAGGTAAATACAGGAGGAGTCAGGAGGAATCAGCCAGGTAAATACAGGAGGAGTCAGGAGGAATCAGCCAGGTAAATAAAGGAGGAGTCTTGATGAATCAGCCAGGTAAATAAAGGAGGAGTCTTGAGGAATCAGACAGGTAAATAAAGGAGGAGTCTGGAGGAATCAGCCAGGTAAATAAAGGAGGAGTCTTGAGGAATCAGCCAGGTAAACAAAGGAGGAGTCAGGAGGAATCAGCCAGGTAAATAAAGGAGGAGTCTTGAGGAATCAGCCAGGTAAATACAGGAGGAGTCAGGAGGAATCAGCCAGGGAAATAAAGGAGGAGTCTTGAGGAATCAGCCAGGTAAATACAGGAGGAGTCAGGAGGAATCAGCCAGGTAAATAAAGGAGGAGTCTTGATGAATCAGCCAGGTAAATAAAGGAGGAGTCTTGAGGAATCAGACAGGTAAATAAAGGAGGAGTCTGGAGGAATCAGCCAGGTAAATAAAGGAGGAGTCTTGAGGAATCAGCCAGGTAAACAAAGGAGGAGTCAGGAGGAATCAGCCAGGTAAATAAAGGAGGAGTCTTGAGGAATCAGCCAGGTAAATAAAGGAGGAGTCAGGAGGAGTCAGCCAGGTAAATAAAGGAGGAGTCTTGAGGAATCAGCCAGGTAAATAAAGGATAACAAAGCCCTCACTCCAGAGATAACAGCCCTCACTCCAGAGATAACAGCCCTCACTCCAGAGATAACAAAGCCCTCACGCCAGAGATAACAAAGCCCTCACTCCAGAGATAACAAAGCCCTCACTCCAGAGATAACAAAGCACTCACTCCAGAGATAACAAAGCCCTCACTCCAGAGATAACTGCCCTCACTCCAGAGATAACAGCCCTCACTCCAGAGATAACAAAGGCCTCACTCCAGAGATAACAAAGCCCTCATTCCAGAGATAACAAAGGCCTCACTCCAGAGATAACAAAGAACTCACTCCAGAGATAACAAAGCCCTCACTCCAGAGATAACAAAGCCCTCACTCCAGAGATAACAAAGCCCTCACTCCAGAGATAACAGCCCTCACTCCAGAGATAACAGCCCTCACTCCAGAGATAACAAAGCCCTCACTCCAGAGATAACAAAGCCCTCACTCCAGAGATAACAAAGCCCTCACTCCAGAGATAATAGCCCTCACTCCAGAGATAACAAAGCCCTCACTCCAGAGATAACAAAGCCCTCACTGCAGAGATAACAAAGCCCTCACTCCAGAGATAACAAAGCCCTCACTCCAGAGATAACAAAGCCCTCACTCCAGAGATTTCTGCGATATCAGTTATAATAAACACAACCAGTAGCGGTGGAGAAAGTACATCTGAATATTCTGACCTTTCAGAGCATTTTTCATCTTTTGATCTCTGTCCCAAATGAAAACATATTGCCTATGTAGTGCAGTACTTTCGATCAGACTCTAGTATGCTAATATGGTGCCATTTAGGACCTGGCTGAAACACAGCCCAGGGAGGGAGGGAAAGAGAATGCAGAGGGGATCATGTCACTCCCAGACTCATAATATTGGTTTTACAAGCTGGCTACTGAAATAAGGAGACAAAAGCAGTTCATACTATACAGTTAATATTCACCCTGACCTACACACACACACACGCACGCATGCACGCACGCACGCACGCACGCACGGCGGCACGCACACACACACACACACACACAAAGGCACACGCACGCACACACACTCACACACACACACAAGCACGCACACACACGCACACACACGCACACACACACGCGCGCGCACACACACACACCACGCACACACTCATACAAACACACACGCACACACACATGCACGCACACACGAGCAAACACGCATCTACAGGTGGAGATTCAGATATCTACAGGTGGGCTTTCAGACATCTACATGTGGGCTTTCAGATCTCTACAGGTGGGCTTTCAGATATCTACAGTTGGAGATTCAGACATCTACAGGTGGAGATTCAGACATCTACAGGTGGGCTTTCAGATATCTACATGTGGGCTTTCAGATATCTACAGGTGGGCTTTCAGATCTCTACAGGTGGGCTTTCAGATATCTACAGTTGGAGATTCAGATATCTACAAGTGGAGATTCAGATATCTACAGGTGGGCTTTTCAGATATCTACAGGTGGGGTTTCAGATATCTACAGGTGGGCTTTCAGATATCTACAGGTGGAGATTCAGATATCTACAGGTGGGCTTTCAGATATCTACAGGTGGGCTTTCAGATATCTACAGGTGGAGATTCAGATATCTACAGGTGGGCTTTCAGATATCTACAGGTGGAGATTCAGATATCTACAGGTGGGCTTTCAGATATCTACAGGTGGGCTTTCAGATATCTACAGGTGGGCTTTCAGATATCTACAGGTGGAGATTCAGATATCTACAGGTGGGCTTTCAGATATCTACAGGTGGGCTTTCAGATATCTACAGGTGGGCTTTCAGATATCTACACGTGGGCTTTCAGATATCTACAGATGGGCTTTCAGATATCTACAGGTGGGCTTTCAGATATCTACAGGTGGGCTTTCAGATATCTACAGGTGGAGATTCAGATATCTACAGGTGGCCTTTCAGATCTCTACAGGTGGAGATTCAGACATCTACAGGTGGAGATTCAGATATCTACAGGTGGGCTTTCAGATATCTACAGGTGGAGATTCAGATATCTACAGGTGGGCTTTCAGATCTCTACAGGTGGGCTTTCAGATCTCTACAGGTGGGCTTTCAGATATCTACAGTTGGAGATTCAGATATCTACAAGTGGAGATTCAGATATCTACAGGTGGGCTTTCAGATATCTACAGGTGGGCTTTCAGATATCTACAGGTGGGCTTTCAGATATCTACAGGTGGAGATTCAGATATCTACAGGTGGGCTTTCAGATATCTACAGGTGGGCTTTCAGATATCTACAGGTGGAGATTCAGATATCTACAGGTGGGCTTTCAGATATCTACAGGTGGGCTTTCAGATATCTACAGGTGGAGATTCAGATATCTACAGGTGGGCTTTCAGATATCTACAGGTGGGCTTTCAGATATCTACAGGTGGGCTTTCAGATATCTACACGTGGGCTTTCAGATATCTACAGATGGGCTTTCAGATATCTACAGGTGGGCTTTCAGATATCTACAGGTGGGCTTTCAGATATCTACAGTTGGAGATTCAGATATCTACAAGTGGAGATTCAGATATCTACAGGTGGGCTTTCAGATATCTACACGTGGGCTTTCAGATATCTACAGGTGGGCTTTCAGATATCTACAGGTGGGCTTTCAGATATCTACAGGTGGGCTTTCAGATATCTACAGGTGGAGATTCAGATATCTACAGGTGGGCTTTCAGATATCTACAGGTGGGCTTTCAGATATCTACAGGTGGGCTTTCAGATATCTACACGTGGGCTTTCAGATATCTACAGATGGGCTTTCAGATATCTACAGGTGGGCTTTCAGATATCTACAGGTGGGCTTTCAGATATCTACAGGTGGAGATTCAGATATCTACAGGTGGGCTTTCAGATATCTACAGGTGGGCTTTCAGATATCTACAGGTGGGCTTTCAGATATCTACACGTGGGCTTTCAGATATCTACAGGTGGAGATTCAGACATCTACACGTGGGCTTTCAGATATCTACAGATGGGCTTTCAGATATCTACAGGTGGGCTTTCAGATATCTACAGGTGGGCTTTCAGATATCTACAGGTGGAGATTCAGATATCTACAGGTGGGCTTTCAGATATCTACAGGTGGAGATTCAGACATCTACAGGTGGAGATTCAGATATCTACAGGTGGGCTTTCAGATATCTACAGGTGGAGATTCAGATATCTACAGGTGGGCTTTCAGATATCTACAGGTGGGCTTTCAGATATCTACAGTTGGGCTTTCAGATATCTACAGGTGGAGATTCAGATATCTACAGGTGGGCTTTCAGATATCTACAGGTGGGCTTTCAGATATCTACAGGTGGGCTTTCAGATATCTACACGTGGGCTTTCAGACATCTACAGGTGTTTAAAGCATGATTATAAGCTGCTGTGAATATGAAGGTGTAGATCAGGAATGGGCAACTTTAATGGGGGTAGTGGCCACAAAGAAACTAGTTCCATCGTGAGGGGCCTCAGTGGCTCGTGGGCCCACTTCCCCAAAAATGTGTTGTCATGGGCTAATTCAGTGACTGCTGACGCACAATCAAATTTCAAAATGGCACCTTGTGTATTCTCGTATTCTAACTTTGAACAATACATTGCGACCACAACTCAGCCCCCCCCCCAAAAAAGTAAATTAGTATTGGTATGCGGGCCTACTTCACATCACTTTAGTAGACTGTGGCTGCAGTCCAAACACTTCAAATACACACCCTCTCCCCTCAGCCCTGAACTGAAGTGGACACTTCTGATGACGTATCATGACGCCTGACGAGATGACACTTGCAGAACAAGGTACGAAGGAAGAATTAATACATTTTACATGCACTGCTCTTGCCTGGAAATGTATCACTCGTTTATCCCACGAATGTGTTGTCATTCATCGTGAAACAGTTGTGTGTGCTTTCTATGCTCTACAGTCAATTATGATTGTATTTCACATCTTGGCTAGAAGACAACGCATCCGCAGACATCGAATGTTAGGCATCCTATTATCTCAGGGAAATCCAAAATTACAATAAGTGTGATTTCAGGGTAAGTTGTGCGCAAGCTAACGTTTTCAAGGGCTAACCAAACAAAAAAACAGAATGACTTTTATGTTGTCATGTGCATATAGCAGCACCATTTACAACTTATTTACATTTGTTTTCACTTGACTTCTCCATGTTAATGTTGGTTTTATGTTTTGGCTGACTTTTCTTTTGTACAATCATTGCGAATTGAATTAAAGGGGAGTTTCAGGCCCCGAAGTGAACATAATTGTCCACTCGCAAACTTTAGTTAGGCTGAGGGGCTTACGTTGCAAACCTCCCTTGCTTGGCTAATCATTTGGACCGACAACAAAGATGGCCTCTGGGATTCCTCCAAGGGCATGAGGCGAGAGACTAAGCTGACGAGGCTGTCTCTTCCATGAGATTGAAACGCAGCCTGTCTATTCTCTGACAGGGTGAGATTGAACACTAGGTGTCAGTGTGTGGAGAGCTACAGAGATAAAACAGCAGTCTTCAGTACTACCAGAAACCATCTGCCTAGTCTGTTCCGAACAGTACCCAGTCCACTGCACTAGCATCATGTAAACTGCAGTGACAAAGCTGCAAACTGTGGAATTGAAATGAAGTGCAGTGTATGAAACTATACTGAACCTTGTCGTAGTGATGGTAAACAACAGTAAAAATGAACCCTGTCATAGTGATGGTGAACAACAGTAAAACTGAACCCTGTTATAGTGATGGTAAACAACAGTAAAACTGAACCCTGTCATAGTGATGGTGATGGTGAACAACAGTAAAACTGAACCCTGTCATAGTGATGGTGATGGTGAACAACAGTAAAACTGAACCCTGTCATAGTGATGGTGATGGTGAACAACAGTAAAACTGAACCCTGTCATAGTGATGGTGATGGTGAACAACAGTAAAACTGAACCCTGTCATAGTGATGGTGATGGTGAACAACAGTAAAACTGAACCCTGTCATAGTGATGGTAAACAACAGTAAAACTGAACCCTGTCATAGTGATGGTGATGGTAAACAACAGTAAAACTGAACCCTGTCATAGTGATGGTGAACAACAGTAAAACTGAACCCTGTCATAGTGATGGTGATGGTGAACAACAGTAAAACTGAACCCTGTCGTAGTGATGGTAAACAACAGTAAAACTGAACCCTGTCATAGTGATGGTGAACAACAGTAAAACTGAACCCTGTCGTAGTGATGGTGAACAACAGTAAAACTGAACCCTGTCATAGTGATGGTGATGGTGAACAACAGTAAAACTGAACCCTGTCATAGTGATGGTGATGGTGAACAACAGTAAAACTGAACCCTGTCATAGTGATGGTGATGGTGAACAACAGTAAAACTGAACCCTGTCATAGTGATGGTAAACAACAGTAAAACTGAACCCTGTCATAGTGATGGTAAACAACAGTAAAACTGAACCCTGTCATAGTGATGGTGATGGTAAACAACAGTAAAACTGAACCCTGTCATAGTGATGGTGATGGTGAACAACAGTAAAACTGAACCCTGTCGTAATGATGGTAAACAACAGTAAAACTGAACCCTGTCATAGTGATGGTGAACAACAGTAAAACTGAACCCTGTCGTAGTGATGGTGAACAACAGTAAAACTGAACCCTGTCATAGTGATGGTGATGGTGAACAACAGTAAAACTGAACCCTGTCATAGTGATGGTGAACAACAGTAAAACTGAACCCTGTCATAGTGATGGTGAACAACAGTAAAACTGAACCCTGTTATAGTGATGGTGAACAACAGTAAAACTGAACCCTGTCGTAGTGATGGTGAACAACAGTAAAACTGAACCCTGTCATAGTGATGTTAAACAACAGTAAAACTGAACCATGTCGTAGTGATGGTAAACAACAGTAAAACTGAACCCTGTTATAGTGATTGTAAACAACAGTAAAACTGAACCCTGTCATAGTGATGGTAAACAACAGTAAAACTGAACCCTGTCATAGTGATGGTGAACAACAGTAAAACTGAACACTGTCGTAGTGATGGTAAACAACAGTAAAACTGAACCCTGTTATAGTGATGGTAAACAACAGTAAAACTGAACCCTGTCATAGTGATGGTGATGGTGAACAACAGTAAAACTGAACCCTGTCATAGTGATGGTGATGGTGAACAACAGTAAAACTGAACCCTGTCATAGTGATGGTGATGGTGAACAACAGTAAAACTGAACCCTGTCATAGTGATGGTAAACAACAGTAAAACTGAACCCTGTCATAGTGATGGTGATGGTGAACAACAGTAAAACTGAACCCTGTCATAGTGATGGTGATGGTGAACAACAGTAAAACTGAACCCTGTCATAGTGATGGTGAACAACAGTAAAACTGAACCCTGTCGTAGTGACGGTAAACAACAGTAAAACTGAACCCTGTCATAGTGATGGTGATGGTGAACAACAGTAAAACTGAACCCTGTCATAGTGCTGGTGAACAACAGTAAAACTGAACCCTGTCATAGTAATGGTGATGGTGAACAACAGTAAAACTGAACCCTGTCATAGTGATGAAAGACTGAACCCTATCATAGTGATGGTGTCAGGCGGTGGTAGGTAACTGGTGCAGGAGAGCAGAGAGGAGTGTGAAGGTAATTTATTCCACGAACAGCACCAGTATAAAACAAACACTAAAGGTGTGTGAAATAACCTGTCACTCGTAAATAACGGCGTAACAACAAACCCAACAAACAATAACTAACGACTAGAACATTATATACAAACAATAACTAACGACTAGAACATTATATACAAACAATACCAGCCAACAACGACCTGAATATTATATATAAACAATAACTAACGACTAGAACATTATATACAAACAATACCTAACGACTAGAACATTATATACAAACAATACCAGCCAACAACGACCTGAATATTATATATAAACAATAACTAACGACCTGAATATTATATACAAACAATAACTAACGACCTGAACATTATATACAAACAATTCCAGCCAACAACGACCTGAACAATATATACAAACGATACCAGCCAACAACGACCTGAATATTATATACAAACAATAACTAACGACCTGAACATTATATACAAACAATACCAGCCAACAACGACCTGAACATTATATACAAACAATTCCAGCCAACAACGACCTGAACAATATATACAAACAATACCAGCCAACAACGACCTGAACATTATATACAAACAATAACTAACGACTAGAACATTATATACAAACAATACCAGCCAACAACGACCTGAATATTATATATAAACAATAACTAACGACCTGAATATTATATACAAACAATAACTAACGACCTGAACATTATATACAAACAATACCAGCCAACAACGACCTGAACAATATATACAAACAATACCAGCCAACAACGACCTGAACAATATATACAAACAATACCAGCCAACAACGACCTGAACATTATATACAAACAATAACTAACGACTAGAACATTATATACAAACAATAACTAACGACTAGAACATTATATACAAACAATACCAGCCAACAACGACCTGAATATTATATATAAACAATAACTAACGATCTGAATATTATATACAAACAATAACTAACGACCTGAACATTATATACAAACAATACCAGCCAACAACGACCTGAACAATATATACAAACAATACCAGCCAACAACGACCTGAACATTATATACAAACAATTCCAGCCAACAACGACCTGAACAATATATACAAACAATACCAGCCAACAACGACCTGAACATTATATACAAACAATACCAGCCAACAACGACCTGAACAATATATACAAACAATAACTAACGACCTGAACATTATATACAAACAATACCAGCCAACAACGACCTGAACATTATATACAAACAATAACTAACGACTAGAATATTATATACAAACAATACCAGCCAACAACGACCTGAATATTATATACAAACAATAACTAACGACCTGAACATTATATACAAACAATACCAGCCAACAACGACCTGAATATTATATACAAACAAAACCAGCCAACAACGACCTGAATATTATATACAAACAATACCAGCCAACAACGACCTGAACATTATGTACAAACAATACCAGCCAACAACGACCTGAACATTATATACAAACAATACCAGCCAACAACGACCTGAACAATATATACAAACAATAACTAACGACCTGAACATTATATACAAACAATACCAGCCAACAACGACCTGAATATTATATACAAACAATAACTAACGACCTGAACATTATATACAAACAATACCAGCCAACAACGACCTGAATATTATATACAAACAATACCAGCCAACAACGACCTGAATATTATATACAAACAATAACTAACGACCTGAACATTATATACAAAAAATACCAGCCAACAACGACCTGAATATTATATACAAACAATAACTAACGACCTGAACATTATATACAAACAATACCAGCCAACAACGACCTGAATATTATATACAAACAATACCAGCCAACAACGACCTGAATATTATATACAAACAATAACTAACGACCTGAACATTAAATATACAAACAATACCAGCCAACAACGACCTGAATATTATATACAAACAATAACTAACGACCTGAACATTATATACAAACAATACCAGCCAACAACGACCTGAACAATATATACAAACAATACCAGCCAACAACGACCTGAACAATATATACAAACAATACCAGCCAACAACGACCTGAACATGATATACAAACAATAACTAACGACCTGAACATTATATACAAACAATACCAGCCAACAACGACCTGAACAATATATACAAACAATACCAGTCAACAACGACCTGAACATTATATACAAACAATAACTAACGACCTGAACATTATATACAAACATGCACACAAACATGGGGGAAACAGAGGGTTAAATAATGAACATGTAATTGGGGAATAGAAAGCAGGTGTGTTGAATACAAATACAAAACAAATGGAGAATGAAAAGTGGATCAGTGATGGCTAGAAAGCCGGTGACGTCGACCGCCGAACAAGGTGAGGGACCGACTTCGGCGGAAGTTGTGACAGATGGAATATAAACAGTAAAAACTGAACCCTGTCGTAGTGATGGTGAACAACAGTAAAACTGAACCCTGTCATAGTGATGGTGATGGTGAACAACAGTAAAACTGAACCCTGTCATAGTGATGGTGATGGTGAACAACAGTAAAACTGAACCCTGTCATAGTGATGGTGATGGTGAACAACAGTAAAACTGAACCCTGTCATAGTGATGGTAAACAACAGTAAAACTGAACCCTGTCATAGTGATGGTAAACAACAGTAAAACTGAACCCTGTCATAGCGATGGTGATGGTAAACAACAGTAAAACTGAACCGTGTCATAGTGATGGTGATGGTGAACAACAGTAAAACTGAACCCTGTCGTAGTGATGGTAAACAACAGTAAAACTGAACCCTGTCATAGTGATGGTGAACAACAGTAAAACTGAACCCTGTCGTAGTGATGGTGAACAACAGTAAAACTGAACCCTGTCATAGTGATGGTGATGGTGAACAACAGTAAAACTGAACCCTGTCATAGTGATGGTGAACAACAGTAAAACTGAACCCTGTCATAGTGATGGTGAACAACAGTAAAACTGAACCCTGTTATAGTGATGGTGAACAACAGTAAAACTGAACCCTGTCGTAGTGATGGTGAACAACAGTAAAACTGAACCCTGTCATAGTGATGTTAAACAACAGTAAAACTGAACCCTGTCGTAGTGATGGTAAAGAACAGTAAAACTGAACCCTGTTATAGTGATTGTAAACAACAGTAAAACTGAACCCTGTCATAGTGATGGTAAACAACAGTAAAACTGAACCCTGTCATAGTGATGGTGAACAACAGTAAAACTGAACACTGTCGTAGTGATGGTAAACAACAGTAAAACTGAACCCTGTCATAGTGATGGTGAACAACAGTAAAACTGAACCCTGTCATAGTGATGGTAAACAACAGTAAAACTGAACCCTGTCATAGTGATGGTGATGGTGAACAACAGTAAAACTGAACCCTGTCGTAGTGATGGTGAACAACAGTAAAACTGAACCCTGTCGTAGTGATGGTAAACAACAGTAAAACTGAACCCTGTCATAGTGATGGTGATGGTGAACAACAGTAAAACTGAACCCTGTCATAGTGATGGTAAACAACAGTAAAACTGAACCCTGTCATAGTGATGGTGATGGTGAACAACAGTAAAACTGAACCCTGTCATAGTGATGGTGATGGTGAACAACAGTAAAACTGAACCCTGTCATAGTGATGGTGATGGTGAACAACAGTAAAACTGAACCCTGTCATAGTGATGGTGAACAACAGTAAAACTGAACCCTGTCATAGTGATGGTGATGGTGAACAACAGTAAAACTGAACCCTGTCATAGTGATGGTGAACAACAGTAAAACTGAACCCTGTCATAGTGATGGTGATGGTGAACAACAGTAAAACTGAACCCTGTCATAGTGATGAAAGACTGAACCCTATCATAGTGATGGTGTCAGGCGGTGGTAGGTAACTGGTGCAGGAGAGCAGAGAGGAGTGTAGAAGGAAATTTATTCCACGAACAGCACCAGTATAAAACAAACACTAAAGGTGTGTGAAATAACCTGTCACTCGTAAATAACGGCGTAACAACAAACCCAACAAACAATAACTAACGACTAGAACATTATATACAAACAATAACTAACGACTAGAACATTAAATACAAACAATACCAGCCAACAACGACCTGAATATTATATATAAACAATAACTAACGACTAGAACATTATATACAAACAATACCTAACGACTAGAACATTATATACAAACAATACCAGCCAACAACGACCTGAATATTATATATAAACAATAACTAACGACCTGAATATTATATACAAACAATAACTAACGACCTGAACATTATATACAAACAATACCAGCCAACAACGACCTGAACAATATATACAAACAATACCAGCCAACAACGACCTGAACATTATATACAAACAATTCCAGCCAACAACGACCTGAACAATATATACAAACAATACCAGCCAACAACGACCTGAACATTATATACAAACAATAACTAACGACTAGAACATTATATACAAACAATACCAGCCAACAACGACCTGAATATTATATATAAACAATAACTAACGACCTGAATATTATATACAAACAATAACAAACGACCTGAACATTATATACAAACAATACCAGCCAACAACGACCTGAACAATATATACAAACAATACCAGCCAACAACGACCTGAACAATATATACAAACAATACCAGCCAACAACGACCTGAACATTATATACAAACAATTCCAGCCAACAACGACCTGAACAATATATACAAACAATACCAGCCAACAACGACCTGAACATTATATACAAACAATAACTAACGACTAGAACATTATATACAAACAATAACTAACGACTAGAACATTATATACAAACAATACCAGCCAACAACGACCTGAATAATATATATAAACAATAACTAACGACCTGAATATTATATACAAACAATAACTAACGACCTGAACATTATATACAAACAATACCAGCCAACAACGACCTGAACAATATATACAAACAATACCAGCCAACAACGACCTGAACAATATATACAAACAATACCAGCCAACAACGACCTGAACATTATATACAAACAATTCCAGCCAACAACGACCTGAACAATATATACAAACAATACCAGCCAACAACGACCTGAACATTATATACAAACAATAACTAACGACTAGAACATTATATACAAACAATAACTAACGACTAGAACATTATATACAAACAATACCAGCCAACAACGACCTGAATATTATATATAAACAATAACTAACGACCTGAATATTATATACAAACAATAACTAACGACCTGAACATTATATACAAACAATACCAGCCAACAACGACCTGAACAATATATACAAACAATACCAGCCAACAACGACCTGAACATTATATACAAACAATTCCAGCCAACAACGACCTGAACAATATATACAAACAATACCAGCCAACAACGACCTGAACATTATATACAAACAATACCAGCCAACAACGACCTGAACAATATATACAAACAATAACTAACGACCTGAACATTATATACAAACAATACCAGCCAACAACGACCTGAACATTATATACAAACAATAACTAACGACTAGAACATTATATACAAACAATACCAGCCAACAACGACCTGAATATTATTTACAAACAATAACTAACGACCTGAACATTATATACAAACAATACCAGCCAACAACGACCTGAATATTATATACAAACAAAACCAGCCAACAACGACCTGAATATTATATACAAACAATACCAGCCAACAACGACCTGAACATTATGTACAAACAATACCAGCCAACAACGACCTGAACATTATATACAAACAATACCAGCCAACAACGACCTGAACAATATATACAAACAATAACTAACGACCTGAACATTATATACAAACAATACCAGCCAACAACGACCTGAATATTATATACAAACAATAACTAACGACCTGAACATTATATACAAACAATACCAGCCAACAACGACCTGAATATTATATACAAACAATACCAGCCAACAACGACCTGAATATTATATACAAACAATAACTAACGACCTGAACATTATATACAAAAAATACCAGCCAACAACGACCTGAATATTATATACAAACAATAACTAACGACCTGAACATTATATACAAACAATACCAGCCAACAACGACCTGAATATTATATACAAACAATACCAGCCAACAACGACCTGAATATTATATACAAACAATAACTAACGACCTGAACATTAAATATACAAACAATACCAGCCAACAACGACCTGAATATTATATACAAACAATAACTAACGACCTGAACATTATATACAAACAATACCAGCCAACAACGACCTGAACAATATATACAAACAATACCAGCCAACAACGACCTGAACAATATATACAAACAATACCAGCCAACAACATCGACCTGAACATGATATACAAACAATAACTAACGACCTGAACATTATATACAAACAATACCAGCCAACAACGACCTGAACAATATATACAAACAATACCAGCCAACAACGACCTGAACATGATATACAAACAATAACTAACGACCTGAACATTATATACAAACAATACCAGCCAACAACGACCTGAACAATATATACAAACAATACCAGTCAACAACGACCTGAACATTATATACAAACAATAACTAACGACCTGAACATTATATACAAACATGCACACAAACATGGGGGAAACAGAGGGTTAAATAATGAACATGTAATTGGGGAATAGAAAGCAGGTGTGTTGAATACAAATACAAAACAAATGGAGAATGAAAAGTGGATCAGTGATGGCTAGAAAGCCGGTGACGTCGACCGCCGAACAAGGTGAGGGACCGACTTCGGCGGAAGTTGTGACAGATGGAATATAAACAGTAAAAACTGAACCCTGTCGTAGTGATGGTGAACAACAGTAAAACTGAACCCTGTCATAGTGATGGTGATGGTGAACAACAGTAAAACTGAACCCTGTCATAGTGATGGTGATGGTGAACAACAGTAAAACTGAACCCTGTCATAGTGATGGTGATGGTGAACAACAGTAAAACTGAACCCTGTCATAGTGATGGTAAACAACAGTAAAACTGAACCCTGTCATAGTGATGGTAAACAACAGTAAAACTGAACCCTGTCATAGCGATGGTGATGGTAAACAACAGTAAAACTGAACCGTGTCATAGTGATGGTGATGGTGAACAACAGTAAAACTGAACCCTGTCGTAGTGATGGTAAACAACAGTAAAACTGAACCCTGTCATAGTGATGGTGAACAACAGTAAAACTGAACCCTGTCGTAGTGATGGTGAACAACAGTAAAACTGAACCCTGTCATAGTGATGGTGATGGTGAACAACAGTAAAACTGAACCCTGTCATAGTGATGGTGAACAACAGTAAAACTGAACCCTGTCATAGTGATGGTGAACAACAGTAAAACTGAACCCTGTTATAGTGATGGTGAACAACAGTAAAACTGAACCCTGTCGTAGTGATGGTGAACAACAGTAAAACTGAACCCTGTCATAGTGATGTTAAACAACAGTAAAACTGAACCCTGTCGTAGTGATGGTAAAGAACAGTAAAACTGAACCCTGTTATAGTGATTGTAAACAACAGTAAAACTGAACCCTGTCATAGTGATGGTAAACAACAGTAAAACTGAACCCTGTCATAGTGATGGTGAACAACAGTAAAACTGAACACTGTCGTAGTGATGGTAAACAACAGTAAAACTGAACCCTGTCATAGTGATGGTGAACAACAGTAAAACTGAACCCTGTCATAGTGATGGTAAACAACAGTAAAACTGAACCCTGTCATAGTGATGGTGATGGTGAACAACAGTAAAACTGAACCCTGTCGTAGTGATGGTGAACAACAGTAAAACTGAACCCTGTCGTAGTGATGGTAAACAACAGTAAAACTGAACCCTGTCATAGTGATGGTGATGGTGAACAACAGTAAAACTGAACCCTGTCATAGTGATGGTAAACAACAGTAAAACTGAACCCTGTCATAGTGATGGTGATGGTGAACAACAGTAAAACTGAACCCTGTCATAGTGATGGTGATGGTGAACAACAGTAAAACTGAACCCTGTCATAGTGATGGTGATGGTGAACAACAGTAAAACTGAACCCTGTCATAGTGATGGTGAACAACAGTAAAACTGAACCCTGTCATAGTGATGGTGATGGTGAACAACAGTAAAACTGAACCCTGTCATAGTGATGGTGAACAACAGTAAAACTGAACCCTGTCATAGTGATGGTGATGGTGAACAACAGTAAAACTGAACCCTGTCATAGTGATGAAAGACTGAACCCTATCATAGTGATGGTGTCAGGCGGTGGTAGGTAACTGGTGCAGGAGAGCAGAGAGGAGTGTAGAAGGAAATTTATTCCACGAACAGCACCAGTATAAAACAAACACTAAAGGTGTGTGAAATAACCTGTCACTCGTAAATAACGGCGTAACAACAAACCCAACAAACAATAACTAACGACTAGAACATTATATACAAACAATAACTAACGACTAGAACATTAAATACAAACAATACCAGCCAACAACGACCTGAATATTATATATAAACAATAACTAACGACTAGAACATTATATACAAACAATACCTAACGACTAGAACATTATATACAAACAATACCAGCCAACAACGACCTGAATATTATATATAAACAATAACTAACGACCTGAATATTATATACAAACAATAACTAACGACCTGAACATTATATACAAACAATACCAGCCAACAACGACCTGAACAATATATACAAACAATACCAGCCAACAACGACCTGAACATTATATACAAACAATTCCAGCCAACAACGACCTGAACAATATATACAAACAATACCAGCCAACAACGACCTGAACATTATATACAAACAATAACTAACGACTAGAACATTATATACAAACAATACCAGCCAACAACGACCTGAATATTATATATAAACAATAACTAACGACCTGAATATTATATACAAACAATAACAAACGACCTGAACATTATATACAAACAATACCAGCCAACAACGACCTGAACAATATATACAAACAATACCAGCCAACAACGACCTGAACAATATATACAAACAATACCAGCCAACAACGACCTGAACATTATATACAAACAATTCCAGCCAACAACGACCTGAACAATATATACAAACAATACCAGCCAACAACGACCTGAACATTATATACAAACAATAACTAACGACTAGAACATTATATACAAACAATAACTAACGACTAGAACATTATATACAAACAATACCAGCCAACAACGACCTGAATAATATATATAAACAATAACTAACGACCTGAATATTATATACAAACAATAACTAACGACCTGAACATTATATACAAACAATACCAGCCAACAACGACCTGAACAATATATACAAACAATACCAGCCAACAACGACCTGAACAATATATACAAACAATACCAGCCAACAACGACCTGAACATTATATACAAACAATTCCAGCCAACAACGACCTGAACAATATATACAAACAATACCAGCCAACAACGACCTGAACATTATATACAAACAATAACTAACGACTAGAACATTATATACAAACAATAACTAACGACTAGAACATTATATACAAACAATACCAGCCAACAACGACCTGAATATTATATATAAACAATAACTAACGACCTGAATATTATATACAAACAATAACTAACGACCTGAACATTATATACAAACAATACCAGCCAACAACGACCTGAACAATATATACAAACAATACCAGCCAACAACGACCTGAACATTATATACAAACAATTCCAGCCAACAACGACCTGAACAATATATACAAACAATACCAGCCAACAACGACCTGAACATTATATACAAACAATACCAGCCAACAACGACCTGAACAATATATACAAACAATAACTAACGACCTGAACATTATATACAAACAATACCAGCCAACAACGACCTGAACATTATATACAAACAATAACTAACGACTAGAACATTATATACAAACAATACCAGCCAACAACGACCTGAATATTATTTACAAACAATAACTAACGACCTGAACATTATATACAAACAATACCAGCCAACAACGACCTGAATATTATATACAAACAAAACCAGCCAACAACGACCTGAATATTATATACAAACAATACCAGCCAACAACGACCTGAACATTATGTACAAACAATACCAGCCAACAACGACCTGAACATTATATACAAACAATACCAGCCAACAACGACCTGAACAATATATACAAACAATAACTAACGACCTGAACATTATATACAAACAATACCAGCCAACAACGACCTGAATATTATATACAAACAATAACTAACGACCTGAACATTATATACAAACAATACCAGCCAACAACGACCTGAATATTATATACAAACAATACCAGCCAACAACGACCTGAATATTATATACAAACAATAACTAACGACCTGAACATTATATACAAAAAATACCAGCCAACAACGACCTGAATATTATATACAAACAATAACTAACGACCTGAACATTATATACAAACAATACCAGCCAACAACGACCTGAATATTATATACAAACAATACCAGCCAACAACGACCTGAATATTATATACAAACAATAACTAACGACCTGAACATTAAATATACAAACAATACCAGCCAACAACGACCTGAATATTATATACAAACAATAACTAACGACCTGAACATTATATACAAACAATACCAGCCAACAACGACCTGAACAATATATACAAACAATACCAGCCAACAACGACCTGAACAATATATACAAACAATACCAGCCAACAACGACCTGAACATGATATACAAACAATAACTAACGACCTGAACATTATATACAAACAATACCAGCCAACAACGACCTGAACAATATATACAAACAATACCAGTCAACAACGACCTGAACATTATATACAAACAATAACTAACGACCTGAACATTATATACAAACATGCACACAAACATGGGGGAAACAGAGGGTTAAATAATGAACATGTAATTGGGGAATAGAAAGCAGGTGTGTTGAATACAAACACAAAACAAATGGAGAATGAAAAGTGGATCAGTGATGGCTAGAAAGCCGGTGACGTCAACCGCCGAACAAGGTGAGGGACCGACTTCGGCGGAAGTTGTGACAGATGGAATATAAACAGTAAAAACTGAACCCTGTGATAGAGATGGTGTGATGTGGTTGTGTACGTGGAAAGGTGTCAGCATTTGTCTGTGATAGAGATGGTGTGATGTGGTTGTGTACGTGGATAGGTGTCAGCATCTGTCTGTGATAGAGATGATGTGATGTACGTCGATAGGTGTCAGCATTTGTCTGTGATAGAGATGGTCTGATGTACGTGGATAGGTGTCAGCATTTGTCTGTGATAGAGATGGTGTGATGTGGTTGTGTACAGAGTCCTGTCTCATCAGCATGGTAGTGGTCTAGCCATCAGAGTCCTTTCTCATCACTGTAGTGGGCTAGCCATCAGAGTCCTGTCTCATCACTCTAGTGGGCTAGCCATCAGAGTCCTGTCTAATCAGCATGGTAGTGGGCTAGCAATCAGAGTCCCGTCTCATCACTGTAGTGGTCTAGCCATCAGAGTCCTATCTCATCACTGTAGTGGGATAGCCATCCGAGAACTTTCTCATCACTGTAGTGGTCTAGCCATCAGAGTCCTGTCTCATCAGCATGGTAGTGGTCTAGCCATCAGAGTCCTGTCTCATCACTGTAGTGGGCTAGCCATCAGAGTCCTGTCTCATCAGCATGGTAGTGGTCTAGCCATCAGAGTCCTGTCTCATCAGCATGGTAGTGGTCTAGCCATCAGAGTCCAGTCTCATCAGCATGGTAGTGGGCTAGCCATCAAAGTCCTGTCTCATCAGCATGGTAGTGGTCTAGCCATCAGAGTCCTGTCTCATCACTGTAGTGGGCTAGCCATCAGAGTCCTGTCTCATCAGCATGGTAGTGGTCTAGCCATCAGAGTCCTGTCTCATCAGCATGGTAGTGGTCTAGCCATCAGAGTCCAGTCTCATCAGCATGGTAGTGGGCTAGCCATCAAAGTCCTGTCTCATCAGCATGGTAGTGGTCTAGCCATCAGAGTCCAGTCTCATCAGCATGGTAGTGGGCTAGCCATCAGAGTCCTGTCTCATCACGGTAGTGGGCTAGCCATCAGAGTCCTGTCTCATCAACATGGTAGTGGGCTAGCCATCAGAGTCCTTTCTCATCATCATGGTAGTGGTCTAGCCATCAGAGTCCTGTCTCATCACTGTAGTTGTCTAGCCATCAGAGTCCTGTCTCATCACTGTAGTGGGCTAGCCACCCGAGTCCTTTCTCATCACTGTAGTGGGCTAGCCATCAGAGTCCTGTCTCATCAGCATGGTAGTGGTCTAGCCATCAGAGTCCTGTCTCATCACTGTAGTGGTCTAGCCATCAGAGTCCTGTCTCATCAGCATGGTAGTGGTCTAGCCATCAGAGTCCTGTCTCATCAGCATGGTAGTGGTCTAGCCATCAGAGTCCTGTCTCATCAGGGTAGTGGGCTAGCCATCAGAGTCCTGTCTCATCAGGGTAGTGGGCTAGCCATCAGAGTCCTGTCTCATTAGCATGGTAGTGGTCTAGCCATCAGAGTCCAGTCTCATCAGCATGGTAGTGGTCTAGCCATCAGAGTCCAGTCTCATCAGCATGGTAGTGGTCTAGCCATCAGAGTCCTGTCTCATCAGGGTAGTGGGCTAGCCATCAGAGTCCTGTCTGATCACGGTAGTGGTCTAGCCATCAGAGTCCTGTCTCATCAGCATGGTAGTGGGCTAGCCATCAGAGTCCTGTCTCATCAGCATGGTAGTGGTCTAGCCATCAGAGTCCTGTCTCATCAGCATGGTAGTGGTCTAGCCATCAGAGTCCTTTCTCATCACTGTAGTGGGCTAGCCATCAGAGTCCGGTCTCATCCATTCAAATCAAATCAAATTTATTCATATAGCCCTTCGTACATCAGCTGATATCTCAAAGTGCTGTACAGAAACCCAGCCTAAAACCCCAAACAGCAAGCAATGCAGGTGTAGAAGCACGGTGGCTAGGAAAAACTCCCTAGAAAGGCCAAAACCTAGGAAGAAACCTAGAGAGGAACCAGGCTATATGGGGTGGCCACTCCTCTTCTGGCTGTGCCGGGTGGAGATTATAACAGAACATGGCCAAGATGTTCAAATGTTCATAAATGACCAGCATGGTCCAATAATAATAAGGCAGAACAGTTGAAACTGGAGCAGCAGCACGGCCAGGTGGACTGGGGACAGCAAGGAGTCATCATGTCAGGTAGTCCTGAGGCATGGTCCTAGGGCTCAGGTCCTCTGAAATAGAGAAAGAAAGAGAGAAAGAGAGAAAGAGAGAATTAGAGAGAGCACACTTAAATTCACACAGGACACCGAATAGGAAGAATAGGAACAGAAGAACTCCAGATATAACAAACGGACCCTAGCCCCCCGACACATAAACTACTGCAGCATAAATACTGGAGGCTGAGACAGGAGGGGTCAGGAGACACTGTGGCCCCCATCCGAGGACAGCCCCGGACAGGGCCAAACAGGAAGGATATAACCTCACCCACTTTGCCAAAGCACAGCCCCCAAACCACTAGAGGGATATCTTCAACCACCAACTTACCATCCTGAGATAAGGCCGAGTATAGCCCACAAAGATCTCCGCCACGGCACAACCCAAGGGTCATCATGGTCGTGGTCTAGCCATCAGAGTCCTGTCTCATCACTGTAATAGGCCACAAAGAGGGTGACTGCTCTGACATTTTAAAAATGTAATAATGTTTTTCAAACAGGTCCAGTACAGCAGGTAAACATTAAGAGAAGACACCTTGAAAAGGACTTTCCGAACCCAAGTTCTGTACATAACAATTAACCTGACCACAATCCTCCTCTACTCCTCTCCTCCTCCTCTCCTCTCCATTCCACTTCTCTCCTCTCCTCCTCCTCTCCTCCTCCTTTCCTCTCCTCCTCATCCTCTGCTCTCCATTCCTCTCCCCCTCCTCTCCATTCCTCTCCTGTCCATCCTCCTCCTCAACAATAGAACGGTAGATTTTCTAGACCAGGGTTCACTACTCAACACTACAGACCAGGGTTCACTACTCAACACTACAGACCAGGGTTCACTACTCAACACTACAGACCAGGGTTCACTACTCAACACTACAGATCACTGTTCACTACACAACACTACAGACCAGGGTTCACTACTCAACACTACAGACCAGGGATCACTACTCAACACTACAGATCACTGTTCACTACTCAACACTACAGATCACTGTTCACTACTCAACACTACAGACCAGGGTTCAATGCTCAACGCTACAGATCAGGGTTCAATGCTCAACGCTACAGACCAGGGTTCAATGCTCAACACTACAGACCAGGGTTGTTGTGAATACCATCTTCAGTTCAGACAAACTATTATGTATTCATTGCATTATGAATTTGATTGTCTACTTTAGTGCCTATGTCATATGGTTAGTTTGCATTAATCAAACTATAGGACCCTGATTGAAGCGAAAAGCTCTGTGTGTATTTGTGTGAAAGGGTTCCGAGGCAGGAGGTTAAGACATCACCATCAAATATTACTACCTAATTACACACACACACACACACACACACACACACACACACACACACACACACACACACACACACACACACACACACACACACACACACACACACACACACACACACACACACACACACACACACGCTTATACAGCCTGTAATTGCAGACACGCTGCGCTAACACTGTATGGAAGCAATTTCACAACGCAAACACTGTGTGTGTGTGTGTGTGTGTGTGTGTGTGTGTGTGTGTGTGTGTGTGTGTGTGTGTGTGTGTGTGTGTGTGTGTGTGTGTGTGTGTAGGGGGTCTACATCTGGATTCCAGGATTATTCAGTCTATTATTGCGGCCAGGTCTTGAGGAGCATGCACACAATTAGGGTCCAGTGTTCAGGGCTGGTCTGGGCTGGTCTGGGTTGTTCAGGGCTGGTCGGGGTTCTTCGGGGTTGGTCAGGGCTGGCCGGAGCTGGTCAGGTCTGGTCGGGGTTGGTCGGGGTTGGTCAGGGTTGGTCAGGGCTGGTCGGGGTTGGTCAGGGCTGGTCGGGGTTGGTCAGGGCTGGTCGGGGTTGGTCGGGGCTGGTAGGGGCTGGTCGGGGTTGGTCGAGGTTGGTCAGGGCTGGTCAGGGCTGGTCGGGTTTGGTCGGGGCTGGTCGGGGTTGATCGGGTTCGGTCGGGGCTGGTCAGGGCTGGTCAGGGCTGGTCAGGGCTGGTCGGGGCTGGTCGGGGTTGGTCGGGGCTGGTCGGGGTTGATCGGGTTCGGTCGGGGCTGGTCGGGTTGGCCTGGGCTGGTCAGGGCTGGTCGGGTTTGGTCGAGGCTTGTCGGGGTTGATTGGGTTTGGTCAGGGCTGGTTGGGGCTGGTCGGGTTGTTCAGGGTGTGTGTGTGTTTGTGTGTAGGCTCAGGGATAGCAGTAGCTTCTGGCCAATAGCAATAAACCCAGAAGCTGGATGGAGAGAGAAATAATTAGAGATTATCATCACCATCACCACACTCTCTGCTACCACTCACGGCTGTGCACTAGGCTATAGGGTCCCACTTTAAATGAAGAGCAGCTCATAAAGCCTTCATAAAGCCTTCATAAATGCGTTACAAATCATCTATAACTGTATGTCATACTTCATAAAGGGTCAACTGTGTGACATAACCACCAATGTCAAATATGACTTAAACCTGTGCTTTATAAAGGATGGCATAAGCACCGCTTAATAAAGGCGTTATAAATCATATTACGTTGAAACCCTGTCATGCATCTTGGTGGAGCATTGCAAAGCCAGGATAATGGGTTCAAATCCCGGGACCACCCATACGTAGAAATGTATTCACCCATGACTGTCAGTCAATTTGGAGAAAAGTGTCTGCCAAATTGTGCATATTATATTAACTTTCACTAAAACATTTCTAGGATGACCCAACGTCTTTCCCTCTTGGGAGCATAGTCAATATTGGACATGACCTCAACCTTCCCCCACAATGCTGTTCTGCAGGATATGACCTCAACCGTCCCCCACAATGCTGTTCTGCAGGATATGACCTCAACCTTCTCCCACAATGCTGTTCTGCAGGATATGACCTCACCGTCCCCCACAATGCTGTTCTGCAGGACATGACCTCACCTTCCCCCACAATGCTGTTCTGCAGGATATGACCTCACCGTCCCCCACAATGCTGTTCTGCAGGACATGACCTCACCGTCCCCCACAATGCTGTTCTGCAGGATATGACCTCACCGTCCCCCACAATGCTGTTCTGCAGGATATGACCTCACCGTCCCCCACAATGCTGTTCTGCAGGACATGACCTCAACCTTCCCCCACAATGCTGTTCTGCAGGATATGACCTCACCTTCCCCTCAACCGTCCCCCACAATGCTGTTCTGCAGGACATGACCTCAACCTTCCCCTCAACTGTCCCCCACAATGCTGTTCTGCAGGACATGACCTCAACCTTCCCCCACAATGCTGTTCTGCAGGACATGACCTCAACCTTCCCCCACAATGCTGTTCTGCAGGACATGACCTCAACCTTCCCCCACAATGCTGTTCTGCAGGACATGACCTCAACCTTCCCCCACAATGCTGTTCTGCAGGACATGACCTCAACCATCCCCCACAATGCTGTTCTGCAGGATATGACCTCAACCTTCCCCCACAATGCTGTTCTGCAGGACATGACCTCACCTTCCCCCACAATGCTGTTCTGCAGGACATGACCTCAACCTTCCCCTCAACTGTCCCCCACAATGCTGTTCTGCAGGACATGACCTCAACCTTCCCCCACAATGCTGTTCTGCAGGACATGACCTCAACCTTCCCCTCAACTGTCCCCCACAATGCTGTTCTGCAGGACATGACCTCAACCTTCCCCTCAACTGTCCCCCACAATGCTGTTCTGCAGGACATGACCTCAACCTTCCCCTCAACTGTCCCCCACAATGCTGTTCTGCAGGACATGACCTCAACCTTCCCCCACAATGCTGTTCTGCAGGATATGACCTCAACCTTCCCCCACAATGCTGTTCTGCAGGACATGACCTCAACCTTCCCCTCAACTGTCCCCCACAATGCTGTTCTGCAGGATATGACCTCAACCTTCCCCCACAATGCTGTTCTGCAGGACATGACCTCAACCTTCCCCTCAACTGTCCCCCACAATGCTGTTCTGCAGGATATGACCTCAACCTTCCCCCACAATGCTGTTCTGCAGGATATGACCTCAACCTTCCCCCACAATGCTGTTCTGCAGGATATGACCTCAACCTTCCCCTCAACTGTCCCCCACAATGCTGTTCTGCAGGATATGACCTCAACCTTCCCCTCAACTGTCCCCCACAATGCTGTTCTGCAGGACATGACCTCAACCTTCCCCTCAACTGTCCCCCACAATGCTGTTCTGCAGGATATGACCTCAACCTTCCCCCACAATGCTGTTCTGCAGGATATGACCTCTAGACCTCTAAAAATCCAGTCTCAATGTAATTGACCGTTAATTAACAAACACATTTAGCATCTCCTGGCTTCCACACAGCCTACAAGACACTGATGCAGACCTTTGGAACATCTACATTTATTAAATCCATGTAATACAGCAACAACATCACAATTAATCTATTACTTATTTTAGACAGGTCTGAAGAAACATGATATGAAGAAAATGTTGTCTATTTCAGAAGAACAGAATAGTATACTCTGAGTTGTCGTTGTGTTAGGTCCTGATCTGGCTATGCCATATGGCTGTGGGCTAAACTAGTTAATTTAGAAGACAAGATTTGCTTAGAATTCCATGGAATTATTTTATATTATTTTATAGTATGAAGAATACAATTGAACACAGCTGAAATAAAATAAAAAATAAAAAATAGAAAGGATATTTTCTCCTAACGATTTGAGGGAGTGCGGACATGCAGTAAACTTTAGTTGTGATACAAACGTTGGGTTTTGGTTTCTAATACAATCTAATGCTGCATGATGAGACTCTAATGATGATTTGAAAAAAGTTGTATGAAAGGCATGAGCTCTGCTGTGTTTCTTGTGCAGGCTGTACACACTACATCAGTCTCTCATTCACAATGAGACAAGCACTTGATAATGCCTTGAATTTCCCGGCTGCATCCCCTTTGCCATGATCCACCTAAAAAAATTGGCCAGTGGCCGTTGTGCCCTTGGACTGAATATAATAATTATTATTCCTATCTTCCGACTGCCGAAGCATCTCTCATTCACATGGCTCTCATCGTTAACGTTGCGTTATGCTAACGAGCCTGAGGCTTTAGTCACGATCCCGGATCAGGGATGGGGAGTTTCAAGAGGTTAACTAATTGGGTATTTCTCACAGGCTGCAAGTGAAGACAGACACATCGGGGATGCAACTGTGCGCTATCTTATCCAATTCCGAGGCGCATATTGAAGATATTGGAAGAATTGTCCACATTTACTTCTCGTCAACCAACAAGATGAGTTGTAGGCCTAACGAACAACAAATGAACTAGCCTATGTCAATCTACTATTCCCCATAGTACAAAAGTTGACCTATTCTGTGTGAGAAATAAATATTCCAAACATAGTCCATTGCAGTTGTGGATGCGATAGATCCCAAATTAATACAACCACAAAAAAAACTGCTTTAACTTAAGCAATGAGCCTGATGAAACACATCAGAACTTTTAGCTTAACATGTTGCTATACTATTAGGCAATTTCTCTACATTATAAGCACAGAAATGAGAACACGGCAGTAGTAGGTGAGAAGCAGGAACGTTCCACTAGCAGGAAAACACCATTACCAAAAGACAGCACATATGCGATAATGCATAGAATGCTTTTATGATTAAGATGCATTATTGTGGTGAAAAATATCTTCCCCAAACTTGTAAACTCACGTGTATGTTAAGTTAGGCTCTACACCTGTTGTAAAGCAGAGTAATGTTCATTTAAATTAGTGATTTGGCCACTTTAGGTGTGATACTAACCTTATTAAACCATAAAGGACTATGGGCTAGACTACATGAGGTGTGATACTAACCTTATAGGACTATGGGCTAGACTACATGAGGTGTGATACTAACCTTATTAAAACATAAAGGACTATGGGCTAGACTACATGAGGTGTGATACTAACCTTATAGGACTATGGACTAGACTACATGAGGTGTGATACTAACCTTATAGGACTATGGACTAGACTACATGAGGTGTGATACTAACCTTATAGGACTATGGGCTAGACTACATGAGGTGTGATACTAACCTTATTAAAACATATAGGAGTATGGACTAGACTACATGAGGTGTGATACTAACCTTATTAAAACATATAGGAGTATGGACTAGACTACATGAGGTGTGATACTAACCTTATAGGACTATGGGCTAGACTACATGAGGTGTGATACTAACCTTATAGGACTATGGGCTAGACTACATGAGGTGTGATACTAACCTTATAGGACTATGGGCTAGACTACATGAGGTGTGATACTAACCTTATAGGACTATGGGCTAGACTACATGAGGTGTGATACTAACCTTATAGGACTATGGGCTAGACTACATGAGGTGTGATACTAACATAATTAAAACATATAGGACTATGGGCTAGACTACATGAGGTGTGTTACTAACCTTATAGGACTATGGACTAGACTACATGAGGTGTGATACTAACCTTATAGGACTATGGACTAGACTACATGAGGTGTGATACTAAACTTATAGGACTATGGACTAGGCTACATGAGGTGTGATACTAACCTTATAGGACTATGGACTAGACTACATGAGGTGTGATACTAACCTTATAGGACTATGGACTAGACTACATGAGGTGTGATACTAACCTTATAGGACTATGGGCTAGACTACATGAGGTGTGATACTAACCTTATAGGACTATGGGCTAGACTACATGAGGTGTGATACTAACCTTATAGGACTATGGGCTAGGCTACATGAGGTGTGATACTAACCTTATAGGACTATGGACTAGACTACATGAGGTGTGATACTAACCTTATTAAAACATATAGGACTATGGGCTAGACTACATGAGGTGTGATACTAACCTTATAGGACTATGGACTAGACTACATGAGGTGTGATACTAACCTTATAGGACTATGGACTAGACTACATGAGGTGTGATACTAACCTTATAGGACTATGGGCTAGGCTACATGAGGTGTGATACTAACCTTATAGGACTATGGGCTAGACTACATGAGGTGTGATACTAACCTTATAGGACTATGGACTAGACTATAATGAGGTGTGATACTAACCTTATAGGACTATGGGCTAGGCTACATGAGGTGTGATACTAACCTTATAGGACTATCGGCTAGAATACATGAGGTGTGATACTAACCTTATAGGACTATGGACTAGACTACATGAGGTGTGATACTAACCTTATAGGACTATGGGCTAGACTACATGAGGTGTGATACTAACCTTATAGCACTATGGACTAGACTACATGAGGTGTGATACTAACCTTATAGGACTATGGGCTAGACTACATGAGGTGTGATACTAACCTTATAGGACTATGGGCTAGACTACATGAGGTGTGATACTAACATAATTAAAACATATAGGACTATGGGCTAGACTACATGAGGTGTGATACTAACCTTATAGGACTATGGACTAGACTACATGAGGTGTGATACTAACCTTATAGGACTATGGACTAGACTACATGAGGTGTGATACTAACCTTATAGGACTATGGACTAGACTACATGAGGTGTGATACTAACCTTATAGGACTATGGGCTAGACTACATGAGGTGTGATACTAACCTTATAGGACTATGGGCTAGACTACATGAGGTGTGATACTAACCTTATAGGACTATGGACTAGACTACATGAGGTGTGATACTAACCTTATTAAAACATATAGGACTATGGGCTAGACTACATGAGGTGTGATACTAACCTTATTAAAACATATAGGACTATGGACTAGACTACATGAGGTGTGATACTAACCTTATAGGACTATGGACTAGACTACATGAGGTGTGATACTAACCTTATAGGACTATGGGCTAGGCTACATGAGGTGTGATACTAACCTTAGAGGACTATGGGCTAGGCTACATGAGGTGTGATACTAACCTTATAGGACTATGGACTAGACTACATGAGGTGTGATACTAACCTTATAGGACTATGGACTAGACTACATGAGGTGTGATACTAACCTTATAGGACTATGGACTAGACTACATGAGGTGTGATACTAACCTTATAGCACTATGGACTAGACTACATGAGGTGTGATACTAACCTTATAGGACTATGGGCTAGACTACATGAGGTGTGATACTAACCTTATAGCACTATGGGCTAGACTACATGAGGTGTGATACTAACCTTATAGGACTATGGACTAGACTACATGAGGTGTGATACTAACCTTATAGGACTATGGACTAGACTACATGAGGTGTGATACTAACCTTATAGTACTATGGGCTAGACTACATGAGGTGTGATACTAACCTTATTAAAACATATAGGACTATGGACTAGACTACATGAGGTGTGATACTAACCTTATTAAAACATATAGGACTATGGGCTAGACTACATGAGGTGTGATACTAACCTTATAGGACTATGGACTAGACTACATGAGGTGTGATACTAACCTTATTAAAACATACAGGACCATGGACTAGGCTACATGAGGTGTGATACTAACCTTATTAAAACATATAGGACTATGGACTAGACTACATGAGGAGTGATACTAACCTTATAGGACTATGGACTAGACTACATGAGGTGTGATACTAACCTTATAGGACTATGGACTAGACTACATGAGGTGTGATACTAACCTTATAGGACTATGGGCTAGACTGCATGAGGTGTGATACTAACCTTATTAAAACATATAGGACTATGGGCTAGACTACATGAGGTGTGATACTAACCTTTTAGGACTATGGACTAGACTACATGAGGTGTGATACTAACCTTATAGGACTATGGGCTAGACTACATGAGGTGTGATACTAACCTTATAGGACTATGGACTAGACTACATGAGGTGTGATACTAACCTTATAGGACTATGGGCTAGACTACATGAGGTGTGATACTAACCTTATAGGACTATGGACTAGACTACATGAGGTGTGATACTAACCTTATTAAAACATATAGGACTATGGGCTAGACTACATGAGGTGTGATACTAACCTTATAGGACTATGGGCTAGACTACATGAGGTGTGATACTAACCTTATTAAAACATATAGGACTATGGGCTAGACTACATGAGGTGTGATACTAACCTTATTAAAACATATAGGACTATGGGCTAGACTACATGAGGTGTGATACTAACCTTATAGGACTATGGGCTAGACTACATGAGGTGTGATACTAACCTTATAGGACTATGGACTAGACTACATGAGGTGTGATACTAACCTTATAGGACTATGGGCTAGACTACATGAGGTGTGATACTAACCTTATTAAAACATATAGGACTATGGGCTAGACTACATGAGGTGTGATACTAACCTTATAGGACTATGGACTAGACTACATGAGGTGTGATACTAACCTTATAGGACTATGGGCTAGACTACATGAGGTGTGATACTAACCTTATAGGACTATGGACTAGACTACATGAGGTGTGATACTAACCTTATTAAAACATATAGGACTATGGGCTAGACTACATGAGGTGTGATACTAACCTTATAGGACTATGGGCTAGACTACATGAGGTGTGATACTAACCTTATTAAAACATATAGGACTATGGGCTAGACTACATGAGGTGTGATACTAACCTTATTAAAACATATAGGACTATGGGCTAGACTACATGAGGTGTGATACTAACCTTATAGTACTATGGGCTAGACTACATGAGGTGTGATACTAACCTTATAGGACTATGGGCTAGACTACATGAGGTGTGATACTAACCTTATAGGACTATGGGCTAGACTACATGAGGTGTGATACTAACCTTATTAAAACATATAGGACTATGGGCTAGACTACATGAGGTGTGATACTAACCTTATTAAAACATATAGGACTATGGGCTAGACTACATGAGGTGTGATACTAACCTTATAGGACTATGGGCTAGACTACATGAGGTGTGATACTAACCTTATAGGACTATGGGCTAGGCTACATGAGGTGTGATACTAACCTTATAGGACTATGGGCTAGACTACATGAGGTGTGATACTAACCTTATAGGACTATGGACTAGACTACATGAGGTGTGATACTAACCTTATAGGACTATGGACTAGACTACATGAGGTGTGATACTAACCTTATAGGACTATGGGCTAGACTACATGAGGTGTGATACTAACCTTATTAAAACATATAGGACTATGGACTAGACTACATGAGGTGTGATACTAACCTTATAGGACTATGGACTAGACTACATGAGGTGTGATACTAACCTTATAGGACTATGGACTAGACTACATGAGGTGTGATACTAACCTTATAGGACTATGGACTAGACTACATGAGGTGTGATACTAACCTTATAGGACTATGGACTAGACTACATGAGGTGTGATACTAACCTTATAGGACTCTGTCCAAAAATGATGCAGAAAAATTAATCCATGCTTTTGTCACTTCTAGGTTAGACTACTGCAATGCTCTACTTTCCGGCTACCCGGATAAAGCACTAAATAAACTTCAGTTAGTGCTAAATACGGCTGCTAGAATCCTGACTAGAACCAAAAAATTTGATCATATTACTCCAGTGCTAGCCTCCCTACACTGGCTTCCTGTCAAAGCAAGGGCTGATTTCAAGGTTTTACTGCTAACCTACAAAGCATTGCATGGGCTTGCTCCTACCTATCTCTCTGATTTGGTCCTGCCGTACATACCTACACGTACGCTACGGTCACAAGACGCAGGCCTCCTAATTGTCCCTAGAATTTCTAAGCAAACAGCTGGAGGCAGGGCTTTCTCCTATAGAGCTCCATTTTTATGGAACGGTCTGCCTACCCATGTCAGAGACGCAAACTCGGTCTCAACCTTTAAGTCTTTACTGAAGACTCATCTCTTCAGTGGGTCATATGATTGAGTGTAGTCTGGCCCAGGAGTGGGAAGGTGAACGGAAAGGCTCTGGAGCAACGAACCACCCTTGCTGTCTCTGCCTGGCCGGTTCCCCTCTTTCCACTGGGATTCTCTGCCTCTAACCCTATTACAGGGGCTGAGTCACTGGCTTGCTGGGGCTCTCTCATGCCGTCCCTGGAGGGGGTGCGTCACCTGAGTGGGTTGATTCACTGATGTGGTCATCCTGTCTGGGTTGGCGCCCCCCCTTGGGTTGTGCCGTGGCGGAGATCTTTGCGGGCTATACTCAGCTTTGTCTCAGGATGGTAAGTTGGTGGTTGAAGATATCCCTCCAGTGGTGTGGGGGCTGTGCTTTGGCATAGTGGGTGGGGTTATATCCTTCCTGTTTGGCCCTGTCCGGGGGTGTCCTCGGGTGGGGCCACAGTGTCTCCTGACCCCTCCTGTCTCAGCCTCCAGTATTTATGCTGCAGTAGTTTATGTGTCGGGGGCTGGGGTCAGTTTGTTATATCTGGAGTACTTCTCCTGTCCAATTCGGTGTCCTGTGTGAATCTAAGTGTGCGTTCTCTAATTCTCTCCTTCTCTCTCTCGGAGGACCTGAGCCCTAGGACCATGCCCCAGGACTACATGACATGATGACTCCTTGCTGTCCCCAGTCCACCTGGCCGTGCTGCTGCTCCAGTTTCAACTGAACCGCGGCCCTAGGACCATGCCCCAGGACTACTTGACATGATGACTCCTTGCTGTCCCCAGTCCACCTGGCCGTGCTGCTGCTCCAGTTTCAACTGTTCTGCCTTATTATTATTCGACCATGCTGGTCATTTATGAACATTTGAACATCTTGGCCATGTTCTGTTATAATCTCTACCCGGCACAGCCAGAAGAGGACTGGCCACCCCACATAGCCTGGTTCCTCTCTAGGTTTCTTCCTAGGTTTTGGCTTTTCTAGGGAGTTTTTCCTAGCCACCGTGCTTCTACACCTGCATTGCTTGCTGTTTGGGGTTTTAGGCTGGGTTTCTGTACAGCACTTTGAGATATCAGCTGATGTACGAAGGGCTATATAAATAAATTTGATTTGATTTTGATTTGACTAGACTACATGAGGTGTGATACTAACCTTATAGGACTATGGACTAGACTACATGAGGTGTGATACTAACCTTATAGGACTATGGACTAGACTACATGAGGTGTAAAACTAACCTTATTAAAACATATAGGACTATGGGCTAGACTACATGAGGTGTGATACTAACCTTATAGGACTATGGGCTAGGCTACATGAGGTGTGATACTAACCTTATAGGACTATGGACTAGACTACATGAGGTGTGATACTAACCTTATAGGACTATGGGCTAGACTACATGAGGTGTGATACTAACCTTATAGGACTGTGGACTAGACTACATGAGGTGTGATACTAACCTTATAGGACTGTGGGCTAGGCTACATGAGGTGTGATACTAACCTTATAGGACTATGGACTAGACTACATGAGGTGTAAAACTAACCTTATTAAAACATATAGGACTATGGGCTAGACTACATGAGGTGTGATACTAACCTTATAGGACTATGGGCTAGGCTACATGAGGTGTGATACTAACCTTATAGGACTATGGACTAGACTACATGAGGTGTGATACTAACCTTATTAAAACATATAGGACTATGGACTAGACTACATGAGGTGTGATACTAACCTTATTAAAACATATAGGACTATGGGCTAGACTACATGAGGTGTGATACTAAACTTATAGGACTATGGACTAGACTACATGAGGTGTGATACTAACCTTATAGGACTATGGACTAGACTACATGAGGTGTGATACTAACCTTATAGGACTATGGACTAGACTACATGAGGTGTAAAACTAACCTTATTAAAACATATAGGACTATGGGCTAGACTACATGAGGTGTGATACTAACCTTATAGGACTATGGACTAGACTACATGAGGTGTGATACTAACCTTATAGGACTATGGACTAGACTACATGAGGTGTGATACTAACCTTATTAAAACATATAGGACTATGGGCTAGACTACATGAGGTGTGATACTAACCTTATTAAAACATATAGGACTATGGGCTAGACTACATGAGGTGTGATACTAACCTTATAGGACGATGGGCTAGACTACATGAGGTGTGATACTAACCTTATTAAAACATATAGTACTATGGACTAGACTACATGAGGTGTGATACTAACCTTATAGGACTATGGACTAGACTACATGAGGTGTGATACTAACCTTATAGGACGATGGGCTAGACTACATGAGGTGTGATACTAACCTTATTAAAACATATAGTACTATGGACTAGACTACATGAGGTGTGATACTAACCTTATAGGACTATGGGCTAGACTACATGAGGTGTGATACTAACCTTATAGGACTATGGGCTAGACTACATGAGGTGTGATACTAACCTTATAGGACTATGGACTAGTCTACATGAGGTGTGATACTAACCTTATAGGACTATGGACTAGACTACATGAGGTGTGATACTAACCTTATTAAAACATATAGGACTATGGGCTAGACTACATGAGGTGTGATACTAACCTTATTAAAACATATAGGACTATGGGCTAGACTACATGAGGTGTGATACAAACCTTATAGGACGATGGGCTAGACTACATGAGGTGTGATACTAACCTTATTAAAACATATAGTACTATGGACTAGACTACATGAGGTGTGATACTAACCTTATAGGACTATGGGCTAGACTACATGAGGTGTGATACTAACCTTATAGGACTATGGACTAGGCTACATGAGGTGTGATACTAACCTTATAGCACTATGGACTAGACTACATGAGGTGTGATACTAACCTTATAGGACTATGGGCTAGACTACATGAGGTGTGATACTAACCTTATAGGACTATGGACTAGACTACATGAGGTGTGATACTAACCTTATAGCACTATGGACTAGACTACATGAGGTGTGATACTAACCTTATAGGACTATGGGCTAGACTACATGAGGTGTGATACTAACCTTATTAAAACATATAGGACTATGGACTAGACTACATGAGGTGTGATACTAACCTTATAGGACTATGGACTAGACTACATGAGGTGTGATACTAACCTTATAGGACTATGGACTAGACTACATGAGGTGTGATACTAACCTTATAGGACTATGGGCTAGACTACATGAGGTGTGATACTAACCTTATAGGACTATGGACTAGACTACATGAGGTGTGATACTAACCTTATAGGACTATGGACTAGACTACATGAGGTGTGATACTAACCTTATAGGACTATGGGCTAGACTACATGAGGTGTGATACTAACCTTATAGGACTATCGGCTAGACTACATGATGTATGATACTAACCTTATAGGACTATGGGCTAGACTACATGATGTGTGATACTAACCTTATTAAAACATATAGGACTATGAACTAGACTACATGAGGTGAGATACTAACCTTATAGGACTATGGGCTTGACTACATGAGGTGTGATACTAACCTTATTAAAACATATAGGACTATGGACTAGACTATATGAGGTGTGATACTAACCTTATAGGACTATGGACTAGACTACATGAGGTATGATACTAACCTTATAGGACTCTGGACTAGACTACATGAGGTGTGATACTAACCTTATAGGACTATGGGCTAGACTACATGAGGTGTGATACTAACCTTATAGGACTATGGACTAGACTACATGAGGTGTGATACTAACCTTATAGGACTATGTGCTAGACTACATTAGGTGTGATACTAACCTTAGTAAAACATATAGGACTATGGACTAGACTATATGAGGTGTGATACTAACCTTATAGGACTATGGACTAGACTACATGAGGTGTGATACTAACCTTATAGGACTATGGGCTAGACTACATGAGGTGTGATACTAACCTTATAGGACTATGGGCTAGACGACATGAGGTGTGATACTAACCTTATAGGACTATGGACTAGACTACATGAGGTGTGATACTAACCTTATTAAAACATATAGGACTATGAACTAGACTACATGAGGTGTGATACTAACCTTATTAAAACATATAGGACTATGGACTAGACTACATGAGGTGTGATACTAACCTTATAGGACTATGGGCTAGACTACATGAGGTGTGATACTAACCTTATAGGACTATGGACTAGACTACATGAGGTGTGATACTAACCTTATAGGACTATGGACTAGACTACATGAGGTGTGATACTAACCTTATAGGACTATGGACTAGACTACATGAGGTGTGATACTAACCTTATAGGACTATGGGCTAGACTACATGAGGTGTGATACTAACCTTATAGGACTATGGGCTAGACGACATGAGGTGTGATACTAACCTTATAGGACTATGGACTAGACTACATGAGGTGTGATACTAACCTTATTAAAACATATAGGACTATGAACTAGACTACATGAGGTGTGATACTAACCTTATTAAAACATATAGGACTATGGACTAGACTACATGAGGTGTGATACTAACCTTATAGGACTATGGGCTAGACTACATGAGGTGTGATACTAACCTTATAGGACTATGGACTAGACTACATGAGGTGTGATACTAACCTTATAGGACTATGGGCTAGGCTACATGAGGTGTGATACTAACATAATTAAAACATATAGGACTATGGACTAGACTACATGAGGTGTGATACTAACCTTATAGGACTATGGGCTAGACTACATGAGGTGTGATACTAACCTTATAGGACTATGGACTAGACTACATGAGGTGTGATACTAACCTTATAGGACTATGGGCTAGACTACATGAGGTGTGATACTAACCTTATAGGACTATGGGCTAGACTACATGAGGTGTGATACTAACCTTATAGGACTATGGACTAGACTACATGAGGTGTGATACTAACCTTATAGGACTATGGGCTAGACTACATGATGTGTGATACTAACCTTATTAAAACATATAGGACTATGAACTAGACTACATGAGGTGAGATACTAACCTTATAGGACTATGGGCTTGACTACATGAGGTGTGATACTAACCTTATTAAAACATATAGGACTATGGACTAGACTATATGAGGTGTGATAATAACCTTATAGGACTATGGACTAGACTACATGAGGTATGATACTAACCTTATAGGACTCTGGACTAGACTACATGAGGTGTGATACTAACCTTATAGGACTATGGGCTAGACTACATGAGGTGTGATACTAACCTTATAGGACTATGGACTAGACTACATGAGGTGTGATACTAACCTTATAGGACTATGTGCTAGACTACATTAGGTGTGATACTAACCTTAGTAAAACATATAGGACTATGGACTAGACTATATGAGGTGTGATACTAACCTTATAGGACTATGGACTAGACTACATGAGGTGTGATACTAACCTTATAGGACTATGGGCTAGACTACATGAGGTGTGATACTAACCTTATAGGACTATGGGCTAGACGACATGAGGTGTGATACTAACCTTATAGGACTATGGACTAGACTACATGAGGTGTGATACTAACCTTATTAAAACATATAGGACTATGGACTAGACTACATGAGGTGTGATACTAACCTTATAGGACTATGGGCTAGACTACATGAGGTGTGATACTAAACTTATAGGACTATGGACTAGACTACATGAGGTGTGATACTAACCTTATTAAAACATATAGGACTATGGGCTAGACTACACAAGGGGTGATACTAACCTTATTAAAACATATACATGCACAAACAATAGTATGCAAGTGTAAACACAATGGGTCTACGCAGCCGTCATACCGCTCAGGAAGGAGACACGTTCTGTATCCTAGAGATGAATGTACTTTGGTGCGAAATGTGCAAATCAATCCCAGAACAACAGCAAAGTTCTTTGTGAAGATGCTGGAGGAAACAGGTACAAAAGTATCTACAGTGCCTTGCGAAAGTATTCGGCCCCCTTGAACTTTGCGACCTTTTGCCACATTTCAGGCTTCAAACATAAAGATATAAAACTGCATTTTTTTGTGAAGAATCAACAACAAGTGGGACACAATCATGAAGTGGAACGACATTTATTGGATATTTCAAACTTTTTTAACAAATCAAAAACTGAAAAATTGGGCGTGCAAAATTATTCAGCCCCCTTAAGTTAATACTTTGTAGCGCCACTTTGCTGCGATTACAGCTGTAAGTCGCTTGGGGTATGTCTCTATCAGTTTTGCACATCGAGAGACTGAAATTTTTTCCCATTCCTCCTTGCAAAACAACTCGAACTCAGTGAGGTTGGATGGAGAGCATTTGTGAACAGCAGTTTTCAGTTCTTTCCACAGATTCTCGATTGGATTCAGGTCTGGACTTTGACTTGGCCATTCTAACACCTGGATATGTTTATTTTTGAACCATTCCATTGTAGATTTTGCTTTATGGTTTGGGTTATTGTCTTGTTGGAAGACAAATCTCCGTCCCAGTCTCAGGTCTTTTGCAGACTCCATCAGGTTTTCTTCCAGAATGGTCCTGTATTTGGCTCCATCCATCTTCCCATCAATTTTAACCATCTTCCCTGTCCCTGCTGAAGAAAAGCAGGCCCAAACCATGATGCTGCCACCACCATGTTTGACAGTGGGGATGGTGTGTTCAGGGTGATGAGCTGTGTTGCTTTTACGCCAAACATAACGTTTTGCGTTGTTGCCAAAAAGTTCAATTTTGGTTTCATCTGACCAGAGCACCTTCTTCCACATGTTTGGTGTGTCTCCCAGGTGGCTTGTGGCAAACTTTAAATGACACTTTTAATGGATATCTTTAAGAAATGGCTTTCTTCTTGCCACTCTTCCATAAAGGCCAGATTTGTGCAATATACGACTGATTGTTGTCCTATGGACAGAGTCTCTCACCTCAGCTGTAGATCTCTGCAGTTCATCCAGAGTGATCATGGGCCTCTTGGCTGCATCTCTGATCAGTCTTCTCCTTGTATGAGCTGAAAGTTTAGAGGGACGGCCAGGTCTTGGTAGATTTGCAGTGGTCTGATACTCCTTCCATTTCAATATTATCGCTTGCACAGTGCTCCTTGGGATGTTTAAAGCTTGGGAAATCTTTTTGTATCCAAATCCGACTGTAAACTTCTTCACAGCAGTATCTCGGACCTGCCTGGTGTGTTCCTTGTTCTTCATGATGCTCTCTGCGCTTTTAACGGACCTCTGAGATTATCACAGTGCAGGTGCATTTATACGGAGACTTGATTACACACAGGTGGATTGTATTTATCATCATTCGTCATTTAGGTCAACATTGGATCATTCAGAGATCCTCACTGAACTTCTGGAGAGAGTTTGCTGCACTGAAAGTAAAGGGGCTGAATAATTTTGCACGCCCAATTTTTCTGTTTTTGATTTGTTAAAAACGTTTGAAATATCCAATAAATGTCGTTCCACTTCATGATTGTGTCCCACTTGTTGTTGACTCTTCACAAAAAAATACAGTTTTATATCTTTATGTTTGAAGCCTGAAATGTGGCAAAAGGTTGCAAAGTTCAAGGGGGCCGAATACGTTCGCAAGGCACTGTATATCCACAGTAAAATGAGTCCTATATCGACGTAACCTGGAAGGCCGCTCAGCAAGGAAGAAGCCACTTCAAAATCGCCATAAAAAAAGCCAGACTACGGTTTGCAACAGCACATGGGGACAAAGATTGTACTTTTTGGAGAAACGTCCTCTGGTCTGATGAAACAAAAATAGAATTGTTTGGCCATAATGACCATCGTTATGTTTGTAGGGAAAAGGGGGAGGCTTACAATCCGAAGAACACCATCCCAACCATGAAGCACGGGGGTGGCAGCATCATGTTGTGGGGATGTTTTGCTGCAGGAGGGACTGGTGCACTTCACAAAATAGATGGCCTCATGAGTGAGGAAAATTATGTGGATATATTGAAGCAACATCTCAAGACATCAGTCAGGAAGTTAAAGCTTGGTTGCAAATGGGTCTTCCAAATGAACAATGACCCCAAGCATACTTCCAAAAATGTGGCAAAATGGCTTAAGGGCAACAAAGTCAAGGTATTGGAGTGGCATCACAAAGCCCTGACCTCAATCTCATAGAACATTTGTGGGCAGAACTGAAAAAGCGTATGCTAACAAGGAGGCCTACAAACCTGACTCAGTTACACCAGCTCTGTTAGGAGGAATGAGCCAAAATTCACCCAACGTATTGTGGGAAACTTGTGGAGGGCTACCCAAAACGTTTGACCCAAGTTAAACATTTTAAAGGCAATGCTACCAAATACTAATTGAGTGTATGTAAACTTCTGACCCACTGGGAATCATTCTCACTACTATTATTCTGACATTTCACATTCTTTGAATAAAGTGGTGATCCTAACTAACCTAAAACAGGGAATTTTTACTAGGATTAAATGTCAGGAATTGTGAAAAACTGAGTTTAAATGTAGCTGGCTTAGGTGTATGTAAACTTCTGACTTCAACTGTATCTCAGATAGGGGGGAGTGAGGCCAAAGAGGTTTTTATAAATAAGCATCAACCAGTGGGTCTTGCAATGGGTTTACAGAGATGACCAGTTTACAGAGGAGTATAGAGTGCAGTGATATGTCCTATAAGGAGCATTGGTGGCTAAACTGATGGCCAAATGGTAAAGAACATCTAGCCGCTCGAGAGCACCCTTACCTGCCGATCTATAAATTATGTTTTCGTAATCCAGCATGGGCAGGATGGTAATCTGAATCATAGTTCGTTTGGCAGCTGGGGTGAAAGAGGAGAGATTAGGATGGAGGAAACCAACTTCAGGAGTTTGTTCCTGTACAGGAACCAAATCAGCGGAAATTCCAGAGCGCCAACTAATTGTACTCGTTAAAACTCAAACTTTCATTAAAATTCACATGCAGGGTACTCAATTCAAGCCACACTCGTTGTGAATATAGCCAACATGTCAGATTTGTAAAATGCTTTTCGGCGAAAGCATGAGAAGCTATTATCCGATAGCATGTAGCCCCCAGAAACACACAAAGGGCACGTAAACAAAGAAATTAGCATAGCCGGCGCTACCCAAAATGCAGAAATAAAATATAAAACATTCATTACCTTTGACTAGATTCTTTGTTGGCACTCCTATATGTCCCATAAACATCACAATTGGGTCTTTTTTTCGATTAAATCGGTCCATATATACCCAAAATGTCCATTTATGAACACCGTGAAATCCATGTAAAAAGGCACCTTTCCCAACGCAACGTAATTTTTTAAAATTCATAAAGTTGCCTATAAACTTTGACAAAACACTTCAACCTACTTCTGTAATCCAAGTTTAGGTATTAGTAAACGTTAATAAATGATCAAATTGATCACGGAGCGATCTGTATTCAATAACTAGACGTTTACAAAACGAAGTCCAGTTGCTCACGGACATTTTTTTCAGTTGCGCACCTGAAGACCGGATGTCCTATTGTCTAATCTAACCAAGGAAAAAGGGCCCTGGTAATCACAACACTGGCGACATCATGTGGAATCTGTAGGAATTACAAGCACAGTTCCATCATTTATGACAAGCCTTAGACAATACAAATACTGGTGGATGGATTTTTCTCCGTCGATTTTGTGATGAGGTTTTCTTGCGATTTTGACAACGGAACTCTTTCTGTTATAGTCACAGACACCATTGAACCAGTTCTAAAAACTTCAGAGTGTTTTCTATGCACACATACTAATCATATGCATATACTATATTCCTGGCATGAGTAGCAGGACGTTGAAATGTTGCGCGATTTTTAACAGAATTTTGAAAAAAGTATCACGATCTCTAACAGGTTTTAATGTAACCTTAGCCTGCTGCAATGATATGTGCTGAGAGTAAGACAGTGTACCGTCTAGCCATACTCTAAACCCTCAGAGGTAGTAATCACATCAGTGGGGAGAGGGGCATTCTTCTTACCAAACCACATGAGCTTTATTTTGGAGGTGTTCAGAACAAGGTTAAGGTTAGAGAAAGCTTGTTGGATGCTAAGAAAGCTTTGTTGTAGAGCACTTAACATAAAGTCCGGGGAGGGGCCAGCTGAGTGTAAGACTGTATCATCTGCATATAAATGGATGAGAGAGCTTCCTACTGCCTGAGCTATGTTGTTGATGTAAATTGAGAAGAGCGCAGGGGCCGAGGATCGAGCCTTGGGGTACACCCTTGGTGACAGGCAATGGCTCTGACAGCAGATGTTCTGACTTTATACTCTTTGAGAGAGGTAGTAAGCAAACCAGGCCACAATGTGCACATCAGACTCCCAGCAATCAGATAACTTTTGTTTCCTGAAAATGTTCCTTGACCAGCACTCTGTCACCTCCAGTGATTGTAGATGTAGATCCCACCTGCATTTGTTGGCCATCTGACTGATTTCAAAGCCAACTCGTAAACGTACTTCAGCCGTCTTCTTAGCTGTTTAGTGTGTTCACATACCGCCTCCAGTCCACTAGTGTGTTCACATACTGCCTCCACTCCACCAGTGTGTTCACATACTGCCTCCAGTCCACTAGTGTGTTCACATACTGCCTCCACTCCACCAGTGTGTTCACATACTGCCTCCACTCCACCAGTGTGTTCACATACTGCCTCCAGTCCACTAGTGGTTTCACATACTGCCTCCAGTCCACTAGTGGTTTCACATACTGCCTCCACTCCACTAGTGGTTTCACATACTGCCTCAGGAAATCCATAATGTTAGGGTAAGTAATAGCTGACAAACAAACATATACTATGTTGAACGTTGAACAGGTCAGACAAGGGCTATTGCTGTGAAAGTATTACCACCACACCGGCAGCCATGAGTCATGAACGCTGTAAAATTACATGAGATTGCTTGAGTCATGGTCATTTCCTCTTCTGCACTCTGGACATGCGTTGGTAGTCCACAACTCACTAACGACCATCAGGTCACTAATGGCCTGGTACTCAGGGATCTATTGTCCCTACATCAGGTCCTAATGACCTGGTACTCAGGGCTCTATTGTCCCTCCATCAGGTCATAATGGTCTGGTACTCAGGGATCTATTGTCCCTACATCAGGTCCTAATGACCTGGTACTCAGGGCTCTATTGTCCCTCCATCAGGTCCTAATGGCCTGGTACTCAGGGCTCTATTGTCCCTCCATCAGGTCCTAAAGGTCTGGTACTCAAGGCTCTTTTGTCCCTACATCAGGTCCTAATGGCCTGGTACTCAGGGCTCTATTGTCCCTCCATCAGGTCCTAATGGCCTGGTACTCAGGGTTCTATTGTCCCTCCATCAGGTCCTAATGGCCTGGTACTCAGGGCTCTATTGTCCCTCCATCAGCTCCTAATGGCCTGGTACTCAGGGCTCTATTGTCCCTCCATCAGGTCCTAATGGCCTGGTACTCAGGGATCTATTGTCCCTCCATCAGGTCCTAATGGGCTGGTACTCAGGGCCCTATTGTCCCTCCATCAGGTCCTAATGGTCTGGTACTCAGGGATCTATTGTCTCTCCATCAGGTCACTAATGGCCTGGTACTCGGGGATCTATCTAACCACTCTGACATTGTTCCTCTAACTCACCTCACTTTGATGATCAATTTGGAGAAAGATGTTCAACAACAGGTTGAAACCTTGTGGAAAACATGGCCGTTGTGGATGTTGTTTCAAATACTAACACAATTAAATGGACAGTGCTTTCTAAGGTGATAATTCATTCAAAAAACACCATATGCATGTTAGAGCTATTGCATGAGCCCAGGCCCGAAAAGATCGGAATTAAAATAATGATCATGTCCTTATACAATACATAGCGTAATGCATTTTACCACTCATCAAAAACAGAAAAACAGATTTAAAATGTATTTGGTACATAATTGGCCTATTTTTCAAAATAACACGTTTTTTTGTAATGGCCTTTGAGTGTGGACTGGGTACCTTATTATCAAGACCCAGATGCAGACACAGGAGGCAGAGGGAGTCTTACAATGTTTATTAATCCAAAGGGGAAGGCAAGAGAATGGTCGTGGTCAGGCAAAAAGGTCAAATCCAGATCAGAGTCCAGGAGGTACAGAGTGACAGACAGACTCATGGTCAAGGCAGGCAGAATGTCAGGCAGGCGAGTACAGAGTCCTGAAACAGGCAAGGGTTAAAACCGGGAGGTTTAGAAAAAGGAGAATAGCAAAAAGAGTATGGGGAAAAACACGCTGGATGACTTGACTAAACATACAAGACAAACTGGCACAGAGAGACAGGAAACACAGGGATAAATACACTGGTGCAGAGAGACAGGAAACACAGGGATAAATACACTGGAACAGAGAGACAGGAAACACAGGGATAAATACACTGGTACAGAGAGACAGGAAACACAGGGATAAATACACTGGTACAGAGAGACAGGAAACACAGGGATAAATACACTGGTGCAGAGAGACAGGAAACAAAGGGATAAATACACTGGTGCAGAGAGACAGGAAACACAGGGATAAATACACTGGTACAGAGAGACAGGAAACACAGGGATAAATACACTGGCACAGAGAGACAGGAAACACAGGGATAAATACACTGGCACAGAGAGACAGGAAACACAAGGATAAATACACTGGTACAGAGAGACAGGAAACACAGGGATAAATACACTGGTGCAGAGAGACAGGAAACACAGGGATAAATACACTGGTACAGAGAGACAGGAAACACAGGGATAAATACACTGGCACAGAGAGACAGGAAACACAGGGATAAATACACTGGCACAGAGAGACAGGAAACACAAGGATAAATACACTGGTACAGAGAGACAGGAAACACAGGGATAAATACACTGGTACAGAGAGACAGGAAACACAGGGATAAATACACTGGTGCAGAGAGACAGGAAACACAGGGATAAATACACTGGAACAGAGAGACAGGAAACACAGGGATAAATACACTGGTACAGAGAGACAGGAAACACAGGGATAAATACACTGGTACAGAGAGACAGGAAACACAGGGATAAATACACTGGCACAGAGAGACAGGAAACAAAGGGATAAATACACTGGTGCAGAGAGACAGGAAACAAAGGGATAAATACACTGGTGCAGAGAGACAGGAAACACAGGGATAAATACACTGGAACAGAGAGACAGGAAACACAGGGATAAATACACTGGTACAGAGAGACTGGAAACACAGGGATAAATACACTGGTACAGAGAGACAGGAAACACAGGGATAAATACACTGGTACAGAGAAACAGGAAACACAGGGATAAATACACTGGTACAGAGAGACAGGAAACACAGGGATAAATACACTGGGGAAAATAAGCGACACCTGGAGGGGGTGGAGACAATCACAGGAACAGGTGAAACACATCAGGTTGTGACACTTATGCTACGCTCCACAATGTCTATCCAGCACATGTAGAATGTGTAGCCCAAGGCCATGCTGCTGGTTCACTGAGGCAGGGTGACTTACAGAGGTAGCCTACAATTATAGTTCATTTGTGTTGATTTTGAAAAGCCTAGTAATAAGGATTTTAAAAAATATTTTCATAATTAATAGTCTGATATATTACCTTCAGCTACAGAATATCTCTCACCACTGTGTGTTTCCATCTCCTCCTCACCACTGTGCGTTTCCATCTCCTCCTCACCACTGTGCGTTTCCATCTCCTCCTCCTCTCTCCTTTCCTTTCTCAAGTGTACAGAAAGAGGTGCTGCCAACAGTTTAATGAAATATGTTTAGTTGTGAAAACATGTTACTATTGACGTTACCGAAACAGATTTCACTTGGTTTCCCAAATTAAGCAGTAGCTGCAGGAACAGGGTTGGAGAGCCCATGGTATACAGAGTACTGGGTAGCTGCAGGAACAGGGTTGGAGAGCCCATGGCATACAGAGTACTGGGTAGCTGCAGGAACAGGGTTGGAGAGCCCATGGCATACAGAGTACTGGGTAGCTGCAGGAACAGGGTTGGAGAACCCATGGCATACAGAGTACTGGGTAGCTGCAGGAACAGGGTTGGAGAGCCCATGGCATACAGAGTACTGGGCTGAATATCAGCTGTTGTGCAGCGAGAGTCTAAACGCTCCTCAAACAGTGGTTGATGTGTATCTTATCCCACATGATTGAAAAATTGACCGGCTGGAAAGTGGCCTCCTTTCTCTACGTCACGTAATATAACTGATTGAAGACAGGCGCAGGAATACGTAATAGGGGTTTTTAATACTCCACCCAAAAATACACCACGCCGTGAAATGCCCAAAACAAACACTTAAACACAAACACAGGGGTGTAACCAAAACAAAAGAGCGAGGTTAAACCTCTAATAAATGCACTGCACGAGACCCCTTAATAATGATACACGGGACGAGACCCCTTAATAATGATACACGGGACGAGACCCCTTAATAACGATACACGGGACGAGACCCCTTAATAACGATACACGGGACGAGACCCCTTAATAATGATACACGGGACGAGACCCCTTAATAATGATACACGGGACGAGACCCCTTAATAACGATACACGGGACGAGACCCCTTAATAACGACACGGGACGAGACCCCTTAATAACGATACACGGGACGAGACCCCTTAATAACGATACACGGACGAGACCCCTTAATAATGATACACGGGACGAGACCCCTTAATAACGATACACGGGACGAGACCCCTTAATAACGATACACGGGACGAGACCCCTTAATAATGATACACGGGACGATACCCCTTAATAACGATACACGGGACGAGACCCCTTAATAATGATACACGGGACGAGACCCCTTAATAATTATACACGGGACGAGACCCCTTAATAACGATACACGGGACGAGACCCCTTAATAATTATACACGGGACGAGACCCCTTAATTACGATACACGGGACGAGACCCCTTAATAACGATACACGGGACGAGACCCCTTAATAACGATACACGGGACGAGACCCCTTAATAACGATACACGGGACGAGACCCCTTAATTACGATACACGGGACGAGACCCCTTAATAACGGTACACGGGACAAGACCCCTTAATAACGATACACGGGACGAGACCCCTTAATAACGATACACGGGACGAGACCCCTTAATAATGATACACGGGACGAGACCCCTTAATAATGATACACGGGACGAGACCCCTTAATAATGATACACGGGACGAGACCCCTTAATAACGATACACGGGACGAGACCCCTTAATAACGATACACGGGATGAGACCCCTTAATAATGATACACGGGACGAGGCCCCTTAATTACGATACACGGGACGAGACCCCTTAATAACAATACACGGGACGAGACCCCTTAATAACGATACACGGGACGAGACCCCTTAATAACGATACACGGGACGAGACCCCTTAATAACGATACACGGGACGAGACCCCTTAATAACGATACACGGGACGAGACCCCTTAATAACGATACACGGGACGAGACCCCTTAATAATGATACACGGGACGAGACCCCTTAATAACGATACACGGGACGAGACTCGTAATAACCAGTGCACTATACATGCAGCACGAATTTCGAAACCACAAAGCACTGGTATTCACAAGACCAACGGACATGGGAACAATAACCGTCAAAACAATGGTAAACAGAGGGCACATAGATATAATTACTAATCAGGGGGAATGGGAACCAGGTGTGACGCCTAGTGGCCAGTGGCGTAAAGTTCCGGAGCTGGTGCACGGAATGAGCACCAGTACCGAGGGACTCCATGGCAGTAACCCCCCCCCCGATGCACTGTACCTGCAGTGGGACGACACTGACCTCGAGGACAACCAAATGGACGCAGTTAAACTGATGAAGTTGTGTCGGACGAGCCAGTTGCAAATGCTGAATTTGCGGCGTCAGACAGACCAGTGGCAGCTCCCGAAGTTGCACCTTGTTCGGATATGCGAAGGAGAAGAGTGGAAGATGGCCTTCAACACTGCCAGTGAACACTATGAGAACCTGGTCATGCCGTTTGGACTCACCAACGCTCCCGCAGTCTTCCAGGCCCTGGTCAACAATGTGCTCCGGGATATGTTGAATCGTTTACTATTTGTCTAACTCGACATCATCCTGGTATTCTCTCGTTCTTCCCAAGAACACATTCTTCAATTTCGACAAGTTCTTCAGGGCCTCCTGGAGAATCAGTTGTTTTTAAAAGAAGTGCAAGCTCCACTGCTCCGCTATCTCCTTTCTGGGATACGTCATCGCTGAAGGGAATGTCCAGATGGATCCGGAAAAGGTGAAAGCTGTGGTGGATTGGCCACAATCCACGTCCAGAGTGCAGCTACAACGGTCTCTGCGGGTTTCCTATTTTCTACCACCGTTTCATTCGGGACCAAGGCACCCTGGCGGCTCCCCTCTCTGCACTCACCTCCCCCAAGGTACCGTTCACATGGTTCCCAGCAGCATACAGGGCTTTTGTGGATCTGAGGCAGCGATTCACTACTGCCCCCATTTTCATCCATCCGGATCTGACCCGTCAGTTTGTGGTTGAGGTTGACTCTTCCGATGTAGGAGTGGGGGCGGTCCTTTCCCAACGATCCATCAAGGACCAAAAGATTCATCCCTGTGCCTTCATGTTAAATCGTCTCAACTCTGCGGAAAGGAACTATGACGTTGGGAACCGGGAACTCCCCCGTAAACAAAGAGAGAAAAGCATATTTCAACCCTGCATGCGCGACACAGAACGCAGAAATAAAAATATAATTCATGCCTTACCTTTGACGAGCATCGTTTGTTGCCACTCCAATATGTCCCATAAACATCACAAATGGTCCTTTTGTTCAATTAAATCCGTAGACATATATCCCAAATATCCATTTATTTGGCGCGTTTGATCCTAAAAACACTGGTTCCATCTTGCTATTGACATCCAGTGGAAGCGATAGGAACTGCAAGAAGGTCCCTTAGAAATCTGGAATCCCAATGAAAATAAATTGAAAAGAGAGTGACCTCAACAAAAAAAATCTGAATGGTTTGTCCTCGGGGTTTCGCCTGCTAAATAAGTTCTGTTATACTCACAGACATGATTCAAACAGTTTTAGAAATGCCAGTGTGTTTTCTACCCAAATCTACTAATAATATGCATATCTTATCTTCTGGGGATGAGTAGCAGGCAGTTGAATTTTGGCATGCATATCATCTGGATGTGAAAATACTGCCCCTTGTCACCAAGAAGTTAACCCCACCACCTGGAGCCAGCAACTGGTCTGAATGGAGTATGCTAGGAACACTCTTCCCTGCTCAGCCACTTGACTCTCCCACTTTGAGTGCTCCATGGGGCATCAGCCCACACTCTCCCTGGAGCAAGAAGCAGAGGTCAACATACCCTCAGCCCAGATGTTGGCGTACCTGGAAAAGAGCACAGCTGTCACGCCCTGATCTGTTTCACCTGTCGTTGTGATTGTCTCCACCCACCTTCAAGTGTCACCCGTTTTCCCCATCATTCCCAGGGTATTTATTCCTGTGCCCTCTGTTTGTCTGTTGCCAGTTCGTCTTGTCTGGTCAAGTCATCCAGCGTGTTTTTCCATGCTCCTGCTTTTTCCAAGTCTCTGTTTTTTTAAGTCCTCCTGGTTCTGACCTTTGCCTGCCCTGACACTGAGCCCAACTGCCTGACCATTCAGCCTGCCCTGACCTCGGGCCTGCCTGCCACTCTGTACCTCCTGGACTCTGACCTGGTTGATGATATTCTGCCTGTCCACAACCTGTCTCTTGCCTGCACCTTGTTCTAAAATAAATCTCAGAGATTCCAACCATCTGCATCTGGGTCTCGCCCTGTATCATTATAGATTAATTGTTCAGCAGTCTTATGGCTTGGGAGTAGGAGCTGTTGAGGAGCCGGTAACATTATGCCTAACCTTAACCATACCGGTAACCTCATGCCTAACCTTAACCATACCGGTAACCTCATGCCTAACCTTAACCATACCGGTAACCTCATGCCTAACATTATGCCTAACCTTAACCACACTGGTAACCTTATGCCTAACCTTAACCACACTGGTAACCTTATGCCTAACCTTAACCATACCGGTAACACTATGCCTAACCTTAACCATACCTGTAACATTATGCCTAACCTTAACTACACCGGTAACCTTATTCCCAACCTTAACCACACTGGTAACCTCACACCTAACCTTAACCATACCGGTAACACTATACCTAACCTTAACCATACCTGTAACATTATGCCTAACCTTAACCACACC